>NW_023641383.1:0-10562 GCF_015228065.2 Penaeus monodon
TAAATTTTTTTTTTAAAAAACCCTTTTTTTAAAATCTTAAATTACATGTTATTCATTTTATCTTATATCATATTAAAAATTTTATTTTTCCCCCTTTTTTTTATTGCAAATTTCATCAATTTAAAATTTTTATTTTCAAAAAATTGCAGTTTTTTTTTTTTTCTTAACCTAAAAAAAATTAAAAAAAAAAAATAAAACAATAAAAGTTTTTTTATCATTATTTTTTTTTTTAATTTCTTATTAACTTTTATTACTTTTTATATTTTACAATTATCAAAAAAAATAATAAAGTAAAATAAAAATATAATTTAAAACAAAAATTAAACTTCCATTTAAAAATTTTTTTTATTAATTATTTTATTTTTACGTTTATAATTTTTTTTTTAAATTTTTAATATAAAATAAAAATAATTATAATAAAAAATTTTTTTTTAAAAAAAAAAAAAAATAAAATAATAAATTAAAAATAAAATTTTAATAAAAAGTAATTATATAAAATATTTATAATAATTATTAAAATTTTAAAATTATAAAATTTTCCCCAAACTCTTATTTATTTTATATATTATTTAGATTAATAAATTATAATTTTAATTCCCAAAAATTAAAATATAAAAAATGGAAAAAAAGTATTTTATTTTTAAAAATATATTTTCCCTTTTTCCCTTTTTACTTTTGGATTTTTTTTTTTTCCTTTTTTTTTTTTAAAATTCCAACATCATTTTTACATATTTACTTATTAGTTTTTCTATTTTCCTTTCATTTTAAAATTTTTACTTTTTAAATTTTTATACCCCCCAAAATTTTTTTGTATTCTTATTCAGTTTTAAAAATTTTTTACATCATACTAAAAAAAATAAAATTATAAAATAAAACATAATAACTTTTTTAAAAAAATTTTATTCATTATTTTAATTTTTATTTTTAACTTTAATAATTTTTAAAAATTTTTTTTAAATAAATATTTTAAAAAAATAAAAAAAAAAAAAAATGTATTTTTCAATTATAAAAATTTTATTATTTTTTAATTATTTTAATTTTTTTTTTTTAATTTTAAAATATTTTTAAAATACAAAATTAAAAAAAAAAAAATAAAAATATAAAAATTAAAAAATAAAATTAAAAAAAATTAATTTTTAAAAAAAATTTTTTAAAAATAAAAAAATTTAAAAATAATATATAATATAATAAAAATATAATAATTTAAAAAATAAAAATGTTATAAATTTTTATTACTTTTATATATTATTTCTATTAAAAATTCCTTTTATTTCATTTTACCCCCTTTCCAGAAACCAAAAAATTAAAAAGCCCCTTTTTAGTCTCAAAAAATTTTCTAATTTTTGGGTTTTTCCTTTTTGGGTTTTTTTCTTTCCTTTTTTATTTTTTTTTACTTTTTTTTTATATTTAAATTTTTTTCATCATTATTTTTTATCATCATTATTTTTTATCATCATTATTTTCTCAATTTTAAAAATTATCATCATTATTGCAATAAATTTTCATTATTAATGCAATTATTTTTTTATATTAAATTTTACATTTACTAATAAAAACTCAAAAATAATAAAAAATAAAAATAATAATTTTTAAATCTTTTAATCATTATTTTAATTAAATTTTTTAATTTTTTCTGTTATTATTTTTTAAAAATTTTTACCATAAAAAAAATAATTAAAATAAAATTTAAATTTTTTTTAAAAAAAAAAAAAATTGTATTATTATAATTTCTTATTTTATTATTTTGTTTTATTCATTATAAAATTTTTTGGTTCAATAAAAAAATAAAAATAAATTTAAAAAAAAAAAAATAATAATAATAAAATAATAATAATAATAAAAAAAAATAATAAATATAATAATATAAAAGATAAAAGGAAAAATTAAATAATATAAATAATTTTTATTTAAAAAACCCTTTTTTTTAATTTCTTTTTTTATTTTTTTTTTAAAATAAATTCAGGAAAAATTTTATTTTAATAAAAATTCCTTAAAAAGGAAAAAAAAATATTTTGGCCCTTAAATTATTTTTTTTCCTTTTTTTTTACTTTTATTTTTTTTTTTAAAAATTTTTTTTTTTTATTTAACCAAATTTTTTTTATTTCATCATTATTATCAATTTTCATTATTATTTTTATCATCATTTTTTTCCCTATTATTTAAAAACCTTATAATTATTTATCATCATAATTCAATTTTTAATATAAAAAAAAAAATTTTTTCATTTTAAATTTAATTAAAAAATTTATTTTTTTTTATTTTTTTTAAAAATTTTTTTTTTAAAACTTAAAAAAAAAATAAAAAAAAAAAAAAAAAAAATTTTAATTAAAAAAAATTATTAATAAATTTTTTTTTAAATTTTAAGTTATAATATTTTTTTTTAATTTTTTTAAAAAAAAAATAAAATATTTTTTTAAATAAAATTTAATTTTTAAAATTTTTAAAAAATTAAATTTTAAAATAAAAATTAAATTTAATATAAAAAAATTTTAAAATAATAATAATAAAATAATAAATAAAAATAATAATATAATTAATAAAAAAATATAAATAATAATAAAAAATTTAAAAAATTTTTTTTTAAAAATTTTTTTAAAAACAAACTTTTATTTTTATATTTTCCTTTTTATTTTAAAAAAAATTTTTTAAAAAATTTTTTTTTTTAAAAAAAAGGGTTTTTTTTTTGGGGTTTTTTTGGGTTTTTTTCCCTTTTATTTTAAAATTTTTTTTAAAAAAGGGATTTATTTTTTGTATTCCAATTTTTTCCCCCAATTTTTTAAAATTTTTATATTATTCCCCCAAAACTTTAAAATTCTATTTTATTACATATTATTTAAATTAAAAATTCAAATTAATTATATATTTTTCATATATAAAAAATAAATAAAAATATAAAAAATTAAAAAAATAATAAATTTAAATAAAAAAAAAAATCATATTTTAATTAAATTTATACTTTAAAAATTTTTTTAAAATTTTTTTAAAATTTTTTAAGAAAAAATTTAATTTTTAATTAAAAAAAATATTTTAAAAATTTTAAAAATTTAAAAAAATTTTTTTATATTTTATTATTATTTTTATTATCAGTTATAATATATATTTTGTTTTTATAATAATTTAAAAAATAATAAAAAAATTTTAATTAAAAAAAAAATAATAAATAATAATAATAATAATAAAAATAAAATTTAAAAAAATAATAATAAATAAAAATAATAAAAATAAATAAAAAATAATAAAATAAAAAAAATTTAAAATTTTATTTTTTTATTTCAAATTTTTAATTATAATTATTTTAAAATTCTAATTTCCCAAAAAACCCTTTTTTTAAATTTTATTTTAAAAATTTAAAAATTTTTGGTATTTTCTTTTTTTTGGGTTTTTTTTTTTTTTAAAATTTTTTTTTTAAATTTTTTAATATTTCCCCAAATTTTTCCCTTTTCTTTTAAAATTTTCCTTTTTTTTAATCAAATTTCTATTATCATTTATATATTATTTTAAATTAAAATTTTTATCATATTTCATTATTATATTATTTTTAATTTTATTACAATATTAAAAATTTTTTTTTTTAAAAAAAAATAAAAAAAATTTTTTAAAAAAGTTAAAAATTTTTAAAAATTTTTTAAATTTAAATTTTAAAATATTTTAAAAATAATTCAAAAAAAATTTTTTAATTATTTTTAAATTTAATAACATTTAAAATTTAAAATTAAAAAATAATTATTTTAATTTATACTTAAAATATTTTTAAAAAAATAAAATTTTAAAGTTATTTAAAATATTATATTTTTTAAAAAAAAAATTAATTAAAAATAATATAATTAAAATTAATAAAAAATAATTTAAAAAATATAATAATAATAATAATAAAAAATAAAAAATTTTAAATTAATAAAATAAATTTTTAAAAAATTTTTAAAAAATTAAAAAAAATAATTAAAATAAAATTAAAAAATTTTTTTTATTTTTTTAAAATTAAAATTATAAAAACCCTTTTTTATTTTTTTTTAATTTTTTTTTAAATTTTAAAATTTTTTTTCCTTTTTTTTATATTTTAAACTTATTATGTTTTTTTATTCATTAATTTTCTTTAAAATCAATATCATTTTAAAAACTCATTTTAAAATTTTTTTTTATTTTAAATTTTTGGTTTTTTTTTTTTTTATTTTAAAAAATTTTTTAACAAAAATTTTTAAAAAAAAAAATTTTAATTATTAACATTATTTTTTTAATTTTTAATTATTATTTTTAAAATTATTTTTCATTATATCAAAATTAAAATTATTAAAAAAATATTTTAAAAAAATAAAAAAATTTATTTTAAAATTTAAAAAAATTTTTTAAAAAAATTAAAATTAAAAAAATAAAATTTTTTTTAAAAATTATTTTTAAATTTTTTTTAAAATTTAATTTTTTAAAAAAAATATAATAATTAAATTTAATATAATAAATAAAAATAATAAAATTAATAAAAAAAAATAAAATAAAATAATAAATAATATATATTTTATTTAAATTTTTATTTAAAAATTTTTTAAAAATTTTTCAAAATTCTTTAAAATTTATAAAATATATTTTAAATTAAAATTTAAATTTTAAAAAAAAAAAAATAAAAATTTTAAAAAAATATTTTAATTTTTTTGAATTTTTTCCCCCCTTTTTTTTTTTTTTTTTTAAAAAAAAAAATTTTTTTATAATAAATTTATACATATATTATTAAATTTTTTTTTTATTTATTTAAAATTTTTATTTATCAAACCTTATTTCATTTTTTTGCATATTATAATTTTGAATTATTTTTATTATTTTTTCCAAAATTAAAAAATAAAAATTAAAAAATAATAAAAATAATTTTTTTTTTTTTTTTTTTAAATTTTTTTTTTATTTTTATTTATTTTTAAATTCTGTTATAAATTTTTTTAAATTATTCTAAAAAAAAAAAATTAATAAAATTTATAATTTTTATAATTTTTTTAATTTTTTTTTATTATTTATTTTATTTTATTTATAAAATATTTTTTCAATAATTAATAAAAAAAATAATAATTTTAAAAAATAATATAAAATAAAAAATTATAAAAAATAATTATAATAATAATTAAAAAAATTATAAATAATATATAAAAAAAAAAAATTTTAAAAAAATATAAAAAAAAAATTTTAAAACCTTTTTTTATTTTACATTTTTGTATATTAATAAATTTCTTTTTTATTTATTATTACCCTATAAAAATTTTTTTTGGAAAAAAACTATTTAAATTAAAAAAATATAATTTAATTTTTTTTTATTTTTGGGGTTTTTTTTTTTTTTTTATTTTAAAAATTTTTTTTATTTATTTTATGTAATATTATTAAATTATATATATTTAATATTTAAAAAATTATATATATTATAATTATTTATTTAAAAATTTAAAAAATATTAAATTTTTCAATTATTCATTTTAAAAATTTTTTTTACATCATATTCAAAAAAATGTTAAAATATAAAAATAAAATTTTTAAACATTATTAATATTTTAAAATTTTTTTGTTATTTCTTAAATTTTTTTTTTTTTTTTTTTTGGGGGTTTTTTTATAAAAAAAAAATTTTATAAAAATTATATTATATTTATAATTATTATTTTTTTAATTTTTTAAAATAATTTTAAAAATAATTTTTGAAAAAATAATAAAAAATAATAAAAATAAAAATTAATAAAAAATAAAAATAAAATATTAAAATTTATAAAATTAAAAAAAATAAATATAATAAAAAATAAAAAAATTAAAATTTTTTAATTTTTTTTATTTCCTTTTTTTAATTTAAATTAAAAATTATTCAATTTTTCCCAAAAAAAAAAAATTTAAAAATAAATAAAAAAAAATTTTTTATTTTTTTTTTTATTTTGTTTTTTTTTTTTTTTTTTTTTTTTTTATAAATTTTAAATTTTTTTATATTATTTAAATATTATATTTAATATATATATATATAATAATAATATTAATTAAAATATATTTTTAAAAAAATTATAAAATAATAATTTAAAATAAAAAAATAAATTAAAAAAAATAAAATAAAATAAAAAATTAAATATTTAAAAAAAATTTTTTAAATTTTTTTTTTTTAAAATTTTCTTTAAAATTTTAAAATTTTTTTACCCCAAATTTCAAAAATACATAAAAAAAAAAATTTAAAAAAAATATAAAATAAAAATATAAAATTTAAAAAATTAATAAAAAAAATTATTATAATATTAAAAAATTCATTATTTTTTTAAAAACCTTTTTCAAAACCTTTTAAATTATTTAAAATATTTTAAAAAAACAAAATTTTTGATAATTAAATTAACTATTTTTTAAAAAATTTTTTTTCCTTTTTTTTTTGGGTAGATTCTTTTTCCCTTATTTATTTTTTTTTACCTTTTTTTTTATTATTTTTTAAAATTTTTTTATTCTTTAATATATTCATTTTAATTTTAAATTTTAATATAATTTTAAATTTTTATTTATATTATTAATTATTATATTTTTAATTTAAAATTTTAAAAAAAAATAATTTAAAAATTTTATAATAAAAAAAAAATAATAAATTTTATAAAATAATAAAAAAAAAATTTTTAAATATTTTATACATTTTTTAATTTTAAACGATTTTATAAATTTTTTTATAAATTTTTTAAATTTCTAATAAAATAAAAAAATTAAATTAAAATAATTTTAATTATTAACATTTTTATAAAATTCAAAATTTTTTTTTTTTAAAAAATTTTTTTTAAAATTTAAAATTTTTAAAAAATTTTTAATTTAATTTTTTAAAAAAAAAAATTAAAAATTAAAACAAATAAATTTTTATAAAAATAAAATATAAAATAAAAAAAATTTTAAAATAAAAATATATTTTAAAATTTTTTTATTTTATATTATTTAGTAATTAAAAAATTTTTAAATTTTTTTTTTTTCTAAAATTTTCAATTAAAAATAAAAAAATTTTAATTTTTTAAATAATAATTTTTAATTTCTTTATTTTTTTTTTCTTTCCTTTTTTTATTTTAAAATTTTTTTTCAATTTTATTTTTTTTTATTTTTTATATAAAAAAAATTTTAATATTATTAAAAATTATATATTTTCTTATTCTATTTTAAATTTTTTATTTTATTTAAAAATTTTAAAAAAAATAATAAAAATTTTTTAATAATTAAAAATAATAAAAATAATAAAATAATAATAAAAATTTAAAAATTAATAATATTTAAAAAAAATAATAAAAAAATATTAAATATAAAATTTTAAAATTTTTTTAAAATTTATTTTTTTAAAATTTTAAAATAAAAAAATTTTTATTTATTAATATAAATATATAAATAAATTTTTTTATCTTTTTCCTAAATTCCAAATTTTTTTTAAAAAAATTTTTAATTTTTTAAAAATTATTTTTAAATTTAATTTTTCTTTTTTTTTTTAAAATTTTAAAAAAAAAAATTTTTTTTTAAATTTTTTTGATTTTTTTTTTACTTTAATTTTTTTTTATTTTTTTTATTATTACTTTTAAAATTAAAATTATATATAAAAAAAATTTTTTTTTTTGATTATCCTAAATATTATTTTTTATATTTTTTTACTAAATTTAAATTTTCAATAATAAAAATTAAAAAAAAATTTTTATAATAATATTTTAAAAAAATAAAATTTAAAAAATTTTAAAAAAAATTTTAATAAATTTAAAATTATAATAAAAATTAAAAAATTAATAATAAAATAAATTAAAATTTTAAATAATAAATTTTTAAATAAATAAAAAAAAAATATTTTAAAAAAAAAATTTAAAATTTATTTAAAATTTTTTTTTTTTATTTTTTTTTTTTTTTATTATTAAAAAACCGTTTTTTTAAAAAACTATTTTAAAAAAATTTTAAAATTTTAATTATTATTTCCTTTTAAAAAATTTTAAAAATTTTTTTTACTTTTTTAAAATATATTAAAATTTTTTTAAATCTTTTTATTAATTTTTATAAAAAAATTTTCAATTTAAATTAAAAAAAAAAATAAAATTTTAAAAATTTTTAAAAATTATTTAAAAAAATTTTATTATTTTAAAATTTTTTTATAATTTTTTTTTAAAAAAAAATATAATAAAATAAATAAAAATAATAAAAATAATTTTAAAAAAAATAAAAATAATTAAAAAAAATAATAAAAATATTATAAAAAAAATTAAAAAAAATAAAATTTTAATATCAAAATTTTTTTTTTATTTTTTAAATATTTTAAAAAAAAAAATTTTAAAATTTTTATTATAAAAATAAAATATAAATAAAAAAATTTTAAAAAAAATTAAAAGGTATTTGTAATTTTTTTTCACTTTTATTTTTTTTTTTCTTTTTATTATTAAAAATTTTTTAAACATATTATTATATATTACTATATTGCCCAATAAAATTTATTTTTCTTTAAAATTTTTTCAAATTTTCTTTTTTAAAATTTTTTGATTTTTTTAAAATTTTTTTTAAAAAAATTTTAAAAAAAAAATTAAAATTAAAAAAATAATAAAAAATTTTTTTAAATTTTATATAATTATTTTTATTAAATTTTTTTATTTAATATAAATTTTTTAAAAAAATTAATAAAAAATTTTAAAATAATAATAATAATAATAATTAAAAATAAAAATTTTAAAAAAAAATAATAAAAAATTTAAAAATAATAAAAATAAAAATATATAAAAAAATAATAAAAATTTAATAATTAAAAAAATAATTTTTAAATTTTTTTTTTAAAATTAAAATATAAAAATTTTTTAAAAAAATAATATAATAATTAAAAAAAATAAATAAAAAAAATTTTTTTTAAATTTATTAAAATTAAAAAGTTAAAAATTGGTTTTAATTTTTTAAAATTTTTAAAATAAAAAAAATTTTTAAATTCTCTATTTTTAAATTTCCCTTTTTTTTTATTTTTATTTTACTTTTATTTAAAACAAAAATTTAATTATAAAATTTTATTTATTTCCAAAACTTATTTTTAATTTTTTTTATTTTTAAATTTTTTTAAATTTTTTTTATAAAAAATATAATATTTTTTTATATTATTTATTTATATTAATTTTTAAAATTATAAACCTTAATATTTTTTTAAAATATTTTAAAATAAAATTTTTTTAATTAAAAAATTTTTAATTAAAAATTATTAAAAATTTTTTTTTAATTTTTAAATTTTATTTTATTTAAAAAAAAAAAAAAAAATAAAATATTTTTAAAAAAATTTTATAAATTTTTTATATATTTATTAATAAATTATTAATAAAAATTTAAAATAATTTTTTAAATAAAAAATAAAAAATAAAATAATAAAATAATTTGAATTAATTAAAAAATTAAAAAAAAAATTTTTTTAAAAAAATTTTTTTTATTTTAAAAAAATAAAATCCAAAATTTTCTTTTTTCCCTTTTATCATCATTATTTTTAATAAATTATTTTTTTTTCATTATTACCCCCTATCCAAAATATGAAAAAAACTTTTGGATTTTTTTTAAAGGGAATTTCCCTTTTTTTTTTTTCATTTTATTTTTTTTAAAAAACCTTTTTATTTTTTATATTTCTTATTAATCTTTATTAACTATTTTATATTTATTAATTTTTAAAAATTTCACAAAATATTATATATTATTAATTTTTTAAATTTTAAAATTCTAAATTTTAATTAATAATTAAATTTTTTTTTTTTAATATAAAAAATTTTTTTTTTATTTTTAAAAAAATAAAAAAAATTTTTTTAAAAAAATATTAAATAAAATTTTTAAAATTTTTAAAGTTAAAAATAAAAAAATTAAATAAAATATAAAAAAAAATAAAAATTTTAAATTTTTAAAAATTATTAAAATTTAAAAATTTTAAAATTTTTTTTACCCTTTTTTATAAAAAAAACGGTTTTTATCCCAAAAATTCAATTTTCTTTTTGGGGGGTTTTTTTTCTTTTAAATTTTTTATTGGCAAATTTTTTGTTTTAAATTTTTTTTACTTTTTTTTAAAAACAATTTCTTTTATATTTTTTATCTATTATATATATATATTTTCAAATTTATTTTTCATTTAAACATAAAAATTTATTTTAAATTATTAAAAAATTAAAAATTTTTCAAATTTATTTTAAAAAAAAATTTTCTTAAATTATTTTATAATTTAAAAAATTTTTAAAAACCTATTTTAAATATAAAAATTTTAAAATTTTTAAAAAATTTTTTAATTAAATAAATATTTTAAAATTTAAAAATTTTTCAAAAAAATTTTTAAAAAATTTTTTTTTAAAAATTTTTCTTTTTTTTTTTTTTAATAATAAATTTGGGTTTTTTTTATATATTAAAAAATAAAATTTTAAAAAAAAAATAAAATAAAAAATATTAATTAAAAAATAATAATAAAATTTTTTTAAAATTTTAAAAAATTTTTTTTTTATTTTTTTATTTATATTAAAAAAATTTTTAATTTTTATATATTTAATAAAAAAACCAAATAAAAATTTTTTTAAAAAAAACCTTTAAAAATATTTCCTTTTACTTATTTTATTCTTTTTTTATTATTT
>NW_023641384.1:0-7500 GCF_015228065.2 Penaeus monodon
AATATGTATATATATATATTTGTGTGTGTGTGTATGTAAATAATATGAATTTTGGGATAGTGTGTCAATAAGTTTTTATGTATGTATAAAAAAAACCTTTTTATATAAAAGTGTTGGTACGAGTGTGTACGATTATTTTGCATTTTATATGGCATGTCCATAATACATAAATCTATTCTTATTTATATCTATTATCTATTATCTATCTATCTATATCTTTTTATATCTATCTATATATATATATTATTATTATATATATATCATACATATATATAATATATGTCAGTTATATTTTTAATATATGGTCGTGTCGTATTAAAACATCGCCCCATCCCCCCCAAAAAGTAAATGCAGTTTTGTATATGTTTTAATATATATATATATTATATATATATATATATATATATATATCGTTAGATATAGTTAGGAATAGTATTATGCGTACATGCATTAACACACACACACACCCACAAAACACACACAACACACACACCCCAACACCCACCACACCACACCCCACACCCCAACACCAATACACACAACACAATATATTAATATATATAATAATTTTTATAATATAGATATATATATATTATATAATAATAATATGTGTGTGTTTTGTGTGTGTGTGTGTGTGTGTGTGTGTGTTTGTGTTGTGTGTGTGTTTGTATTTTGTGTGTGTTTACTGCTGTGCAATATAATATAACTACTAAATCTATACTATATCTACCCTATCTTTTTTACTATTTATTATCTATCTCTCTATCTATTATCTATCTATCATCTATCTATCTATCTTTATCATCTTTACACTATCTATATAATATTTAAAATATTATATATATTATAATTAATATTATATTATTATATTTTTGCTTTATCTAATTGTCTGTTTTGTTATAACAGACACCCCATCTCCAACCCAAAAAAAAATGCAGATGATATATATTTTTGTTATATTATCATACATATATATACATATATAAAATGTTATAATATATTAATATATATATTTTATACATAATATATATATATAATATTTTTATAAAAATAATATATATATAAATATAAAATTTTTTATATATATTGACTTTTTACAAAACATATTTTACATAAATACATATATATTATTTTATATATATATATATAATATATAATATATATATATAAATTTTATATATGAATTTTAATTATATTTTAATATATATATATTTTATATATATATATTATATATTTTATTTTAATATATATATATATACATTTTGGGACACTGTTTGTTGAAAGTGTTTTTAATTTGTGTATATATAAATTTAAAATATATATATATAATAAAATAATATATATAATTATTTATATATATATATATATTTATAATACTTTAATATACTACATACATTATATATATTATTAAAAATAATAATATATATTTTAATAAAATATATGATATATATATTTTATTAAAATTAAAATTAATATATATACATATATATTTTAATATAATTTAAAATATATAAAATAATATTTAAATCATTTTAAATATTATATTATAATATAAGTGGCTTTAATTTACATATACAAAAAATACAGGTATATGATGTGAAATAAAATTGTGAAAAAAAAATAATAGATAGATAGACAGATAGTTTAAGACATAAAATATATGCATAAAAATTTTGTGTAAAATCCCCAACTTTACTAACCTCACTCACTCAAAACACACACCACACACCAACACACACACACACACACCCCACAACCCCACACACACAAAACCACCCCCACGGTGCTTTGTGGGGTTTGGGTATGTTTTGTGTGTGTTAAACCCATATATATTATATAATAAAATTAATATATATATTATATATAATATTATATAAATATATAGATATATATAATATGGATATATTATATTAAAATAATATATATATAATAAAATATATATATTTAGGGGTATTTTATATTTTATATATATATTTTTTTAATATATATATATTTTATATATATTTTATATATATATATATATAAAATATATATAAAATAGTTTGGGGGTGTTGTGGGGTGTGGGGGTGGTGTGTGTGTTGGGTGTGTGTGTGTGTGGGGGTTGTGCGTGTGTGTTTTGTGGGGTTTTGTGTGTGTTTTTGTGTGTGTGTGTGTGTGTTTTGTGTGTGTGGGGTGTGTGTGTGTGTGGTGGGTGTGTTGTGGGGTGTGTGTGTGTGTGTGTGTTTGTGTTGTGTGTGTGTGTGGTATATATAATTATATATATATATATATTATATATATATTTGTGGTGTGTGTGGGTGTGTTTGTTTTTTTTTTGGTGTGGTTTGTGTGTGTGTTTGGTGTGTGTGTGTGCGTGGTGTGTACCCAACAACAAACCCCGCACCAAAACCATGCACCCACACACAGGTATTTTGGGGTGTGTATATATTTTGTATGTAAAAAAATTATTTTTTATATATATTAATAATATATTATATAAAATATATTTTATATAAAAAGACATGTATGTAGGGGTTAATATTTTTTACACACACACACACACCCACACACACACACACCCCACCCCAACACCCACCACACACCACACACATATGATATAATTTATTATAAAATAAAAATATTAATATATATATATTTAAAATAATATATATATATTTTAATTTATATGAATATATATACTACATTATAATATATTTTATAGTTTTATATATATATATATATAATATATATATATAAAAATTATATATAAGATAATTTTTATAAAAAAAAATATACCCATTTATCTATATGTAATATATAGTTTTAATATATATATATATATATATATTATTATTTATTAATTATAATATTTAAAAAATTGTTTTTGTGTGTGTGTGTGTTTTTGGTGTGGGGGTTGTGTGTTTTGGGTGTGTGTGTGGGGAAAATCCCTGTACGCAATTCCCAAAATTTTTTATATCTAAAATTTTTCTAATTTTAATCTAACCCTTTTTTATCTTTTCAAATTTTTATCTATCTATCTATCTATCTCTCTATCTATCTATCTATCTTATATTATTATCTTCTATTAATTATTATTATTTTCCCCATTATATATAAAAATTTTTTAAAATTTTTCTTATATTAATTTTTTTTTAAAAAAATTATAAATTAAATTAAATAAATAAATGTTGTTATATTAATTTTTGGATATTAAAATTACAACAAAATAACCCCCAATAAAAAAATCCTTATTATATACTTTTTATTATTATATAAAAATATAAAACTATATAATATATTATTTATTATATATTTCTATTATATAAAATTTTAAAAATATATATTTATATATTTTTAAAATTATAAATATATATAATAATAATATATAATATAATTATATTATATTTCCCTTACTCTAAAATTTTAAATACTTTTATATATATTATGGGGGGTATTAAATAAAGAAAATTAAAAAAGGGGGGGGGGGGGGGGGGGAAAAAAAAAAAGGGGGGGAAAAATAAAAGGGGGGGATCAAAAATACAAACAACAAAAAAAAAAAATAATATATAAGTTTTATATATATTTATAGATTGGGTACTAAAATACATATAACTTTACAACTTTAAAATTTAATAGAATATATATAAAAAATTATAAAATATAAAGATAAGTTTAAAATATATAACACATACATAATACATATTTGTATTTTTAAAAGATTATATATAATATAAATTTTATTATATATATATATTTTAATCTATATTTATATATATATATATAATATAATATATATTTTATATATAAAATAATTATATATTTTTTATTTTTATTTATATTTTACTTTCCCAACACATGTAGTATGTATTTGTTTTTATTTGTGTAAAAAACAATTTAAATTATATTATATAATATAAAATTAAAATAATATATATAAATATATAAAATTATTATATCCCTACATATATACAACAACATAAAATATATATTTTAAATATATTATATAAAATATATTTTAATATATATATATATATATAATTATATATATATTTTAATTATAATATAAGTGTGCGTTTTTCCCATATACACAAATACAGGATTTTATGTTTTATTATTGATGAATAAATAAATAGATAGAAATAGACAGATGGGAATAGACAAAAAGATATTGCATAAAAATGTGTATACCAAACCCTGTATACATACACTCACTAAATCACCCCACAACCAACCAACCAAAAACCCCACACACAACACACCACACACAACACACACACACACACACACCCACACACACACACACCACCCCGTGTCCCGTATGGGGTTTTTGTTGTGTGTGTGTTATAAGAAATATTATATATATATTTAATTTTAATATATTATATATATAAAAATATAATATATATATGTTTATATTTATATATATTTATATTTTAATATATATAATCTAATTTTATATATTTTTTTAAAATATAATAATATATGTATATATATATTTTAATATATTATATATATATATAATAAAATATATATTTATTATATATTATATGTGTGTGTGTGTGTGTGTTGTGTGTGTGTGTGTGTGTGTGTTGTGTTGTGTGTGTGGTGTGGGGTGTTGTGTGTGTGTGTGGGGTGTGTGTGTGTGTGTTTGTGTGTGTGGGGTGTGTAAAATTTATATATTAATTATATACATTTTATATATAATATTCTTGTGTGTGTGGGGTGGGGTTTTGGGTTGTGTGTGTGTTTTGTGTGTGTGTGTGTGTGCTTTGTGTGTGTCCCCCCAAAACACCCTACCACCCCAAAACACACACATGAAACCCCCACACACCCATGTAGGGGGTGTGTTTTAATGGGATGTATAAAATTTTTATATATATATTTCTTTATATTTTTTAAAATATATATATATTTATATATATTAGAAATGTATGTAGGTATATATTGTATACCCCACACAAAACACCACACACCACCCCCCCCCCCCCCACACCCACCCACCACACATATATTATATAATATAATATATATATATATATCATTTTATAATTTATAAAAATTATATATAAAATCATAATACTATAGAAAAATTGGGCAAAATATATTATATAAAATATATATATATAATATATATTATATTTTTATATATATATATATAATTATATATATTTTGATTGTATATAAATATATTTCTCTATATATATAACACTTTTATATATATATATATATATATAAATAATATTATATATTATATATTTATTCATTTATTATATGTATATTAAAATTTTAATATATAATTTTATTTTATATTTTTATATTATAAAATTATATATATTAATATATATATTATAGATAAAATTTATATTTATATATTTTATATTATATATGCATATGGGTATAAAATATAAAAATTTTTTTATTTTTTTATATGAAATTATATCCATAAACCCCAAACCCCCAAAACCCCAAACAACACACAACACACCCCCACACACACACACAAACACACACCCCCCAATATATATATATATATATATATATATATATAATATATTATATTTTATTTTATATATTTATGATATGGGGCCCTGTGTGAGGTCGGTAAAATATAAATGTGTGTTTTTGGTGGGGGGGGGGGGATGGGGTGTGAATATTTTCTATTTATGAATATTTATAATCAATATATAGGTAAATAAAAATTTCTATAAATAAAATCTACACACACCCACACACACACCACACACACACAACACACACAAACAAAACACCCACCCAAAAACACACCACACACCAACCACACACACACCACCACAAACACATATTTTATATTATATATTTTAATATATATTAATATATATAATAAAATATGTGTGGGGTGTGTTGTGTGTTTGTGTTGGGTTGGGGGTTTTGTGGGGGTGTGCGGGGTGGTTTTTGGTGGTGTGTGTGTGTGTGTGTGTGTTTGTGTGTTGTGGGGTGTGGTGTGTGGTGTGTGTGTGTGTGTGTATGTTTTTGTGTGTGTGTGTGTGTGTGTTGGTGTGGTGTTGTGTTTGTGTTTTGTGTGTGTTTTGTGTGGTGTGGGGTGTGTATACACATATATCCCCATATAGGGAAATTTTGGGACGTAGCATTTTACTGGGGCCATCCCCCGGCTCACGATCCCAAAGGCAATTTTTTCCGCCCACATCCTACTGACTTGGATCCGTGACTACCTACAAAGGGCAAAAAAGATTGGGCAGTCGGTTTCCCACTCCTGATTTGTCCCCCCTTAGACTGTATCCTAGCGCTTCGAGTAATTGTGGAAAAGCTGTCGGGGGGTTTGGTAGTGGGCTGTTTGTAGCCTACACCCTCAGATAGGGAATCGTTTTGAGAGATCCGAGACATCTAACACAGATTTTTTTTTAAAAACAAGCCCAAAAACTGGGTACTGAAACCCGCTGTAAAAATGTGATAGGGGGGGCCCGTCCCAGCTTCTTCCCTTTAACCCCCGAAGGGAAAAAAGGCTATGTCCTTTTTCCCCAACACTTTTCAACACTTGCATGAAAATGGGGAATGGGGAGAGCTACATCCAAAAATCACTTTGCAATATCAAGGTCCAAAACCTTGCCTTTGCTGGCGATGTTGCATTTTAAAATGAGTTCCCCAGACTCAAGGTTGGGGCCCCCTTGTGCTTTAAAATGAGGGAAAGCGCCCCGGGGGGACTTTAACTCCTCCTTTGGGCCCTCCCCTTTGACGATTGGGCCCTGAATTTTCCGGGGGGAGGAGGAAATGGCAAGGGCCACCTCCCCCCCAGCCCCCCATTAACCCCCCCCCCTCCCCTTAGCCCCCCGGGGGGGCTGGGGGGAGGAGTTGGGGGGAAGCTTTTTGTGCCCCCCGCTGGTGGGCCACAACCTTAAGGGGCCCCCTGATTTCTTGAGATTTTCCAAAAAGTTTAGCCTGAGGGTGCAAGGTGCCCAGTTTTTTCCCTATTCAGAAGTCTTTTATGACGGGGGGCCCCCGAACTGGAAGGGGGAACCCTAGCCGTTCCCTTTTCACAGTAGGCTTTGTCCCTGGTGGGAGCTTTTAGTAAAAAAAACATGCAAGCACTTAACACATCAAAGGTACCCCACCATCGCTTTACATCACCCAAACATGAAGCACCTACTCACAAAATATGTAATATGTTATACATATATATATATATTTTATATTTTAAAATTATATTAATATTATATATTTTATTTATATATAAAATATATATATATAATATATACATGTATATGCATGTAGGTTTTATGTGGGTGGTTTTGTTTAATTTTGTTTCCATATATTAAAATATACATATATTTTATAATATTATATATTATATAAATTTTAATATATAATAAAAATATATATATATATGTAAATACATGGGATATATATACCCTATATATGTAAATATATGTAATATTTTGGGATATGTTTTTTTCCCTTTTTTTTTGATTTCCTTTGGGTTTCAATGGATATACTTTGGGGTGACTGCGCTGTTTTATTTTGCTTGTA
>NW_023641385.1:0-10561 GCF_015228065.2 Penaeus monodon
GTTAAAAGGAAAGAGGTCGAAGGCCCAATTTTTTCTTAAGTTTTAAATGCCCTTCCCCCCAGCCTACCACGGCCCCCTGAAGGGGAAAAAGCTTGAAAACTTCAAGCCCCTCCCTCACAGGACAACTTTGGGAGTTCTGCTGGGAAAAGGATTTGATGGATTCATCTCAGATTCACGTTTTTTGGAAAATTTTGAAAGAAACGGTTTTGGGTTTGAATATTTTTTTTCAGCAGCTGTTTTTTTTTCAAACAAAGAAAACCCTTACCCCCTGACCTGAGGGCTAAAAAGGGCAAAAAACTCTATGCTGAAAGGGTGGCAAAAGCCCGTGGGGAATATGTGGGGTTATATTCTTGCCAAAACTGCTTTAAAGTGGCTGTTTTTTTGGTGAAACCCTTATGGCCATGGGGATTTACATGCTGCCCTTGGCCTCTGCCCATCTGGGGAGTTTCAGTACCAATTCCCTTCCCCTGGAACTATCCCTGAAAGGGAATGTGGGTCCATCCCCTCTCTGGAAAAGGGGAAAAGGGGATCATTGGGACTGGCCAAGCAACAACTTACTGTGGCATCCCACAGGCAAGGGTTTTTTCCTTGCTTTCATAATTCTTCGTGGACAGATTACAAGGACCATGTTAACTTGGAGGTAATCAGAGACTAGCAAAATGGGAAAATTTTTACTCCTGGCAAGGTCCACCAATAGACTGTATCCTTAGCGCTTTGAATTCCCTTGTCCAAATTTCTGGTTCCCATTTGGGGTTTTTGGTCCCAATTTGGGGGTTGCCTTGCAGGGGTGGCCAATCCCAACCCTCAGGAAGGCCCAAAATTTTGATTTCGGTGCAACCGTAAAATCACTATGGGTAAGATTCCTAAGAACCTTTAGGGGAAATTACCAACAAGAATTATTGGAATTAAATAGGCCAAAACCTATTTTTACTGGGTACTGTAGTGCTGTTAAAGGTATAGGGGTGCTTTTCTCGAGCCTTCTTTTCCCTATTTAAATTCAAGCATGGGGGGCAAGGCCTGTTGCCAAGGCCTTTTTCAACACTTTGCATAAGACTGAATATGGAAAGAATAAAAAACTTCTCTATCCAAAAAATCCCCACTGGGTTTAAATGAAACCACTAGGCAACATCAAGGTCCAATTAATCCTTGGCTTTTGGCTGGACGAATTTGTTTTGATGTTCTTTCCTTGAGTCCCCCTGGAATCCTCTGGTGGTGACTCCCTTGATGTATTTAACAATGAAGCGAAGCCCTTAGGATTTTAGAGGGTCCCTCCCTGGTCCCAAGGACCAGGATCCCAGGGATTTTGTGGGTGCCTGTAAGAAATCTTTTTTTCAGTTGGTAAAATTGCCTGTGGCAAGAAAAAACCCTCGAAGTCCACTAAGAAGCATTACATACCCGGGTTAGTGTAGTCCCCATGACTATGGGGCTGTTCCCCCAGGCCAGCAATTGGCCCGGCAGGCGCAGGTGCCCCATGAGCCTCATTTCAACAAGAGTATTTTGGGGGGTTACCAGTCCCCTTGAAAACAGAAGGGGACCAAGGTTTTATGTGTCTTTAGGGCCATGAATAAATCCCCAGTTTGGACAGGACCATGGTGTCCAACTGACGGACTAACCCACCGTGGGAAGGAACCGGCAATAGGGATCTTTGATGCTTGAAATTAATCCCAAGACGGGCCAACCTCAAGGCTATATGGGGCACCTAGTTTTTGTTTTTCCCTGTGTGGATGAACCTTGCCTATCAGGGTTTTGTTTCCTCCTTTCCTGACACAAAACCACGGCTGGAGCAGGGGCCGTTGGGACGAGCTAAGGGGGGAGGTCCATGGCATAGGTAAATTTGGAACCAAAGGGCCTGTTGCGGGGGAGTTAAAGATGGGGGCTGAGAAAACCCCGCCCTGGCGGGCTCCGCCATGGAGGGGAATTCCCTCCCTTGGTTGGAAGCGGGAAAGGGTGGATACGGCTTTTTGGCGCCCCCCATCGGGCGTTCCAGGTTCCATTGATTTTGTAATTAAACATTTCTCAATTAACATCCTTCTTCATGTAATTTTAAATATAAATAATTTGGACCAACAAATGGACCATTGGTAAAAAGTTTAGTAAATGAAATAACTTTAAAAAAAGTTTATAGGAAAAAAAAATATACTTGATGATTGTGATGAATAATGGATTGAAATGAGGGTGAAAATTAATAAGGATATCAAATTAAAAACAAACAACAAAACTGAAATAATAATTGACAATATGAAAAATAAAAGGAAATTAATTAATAATAAATGATAAAAAAAAATTTATAATTTTTGTAAAAAAATAATAAACAAATGGATTAATAATAAATAATTATAATAATAATAAAAATAATAAATAATAATAATTAATTTAATGAAAAAATGATAATAAGAATAAATGGAATAATAATGATAAATGAAATGATTAATGATAATACAAGAAATTAGATTAATGAATAATTATAAATGAAAACCAGTTCCCAGTGGCCAAAAACAAAATCACGTAATACTGTAAAACAAGAACACAGAATACCAGTTATCCTCCCCTGCCGCTTGAATTCAGAAATCAGTAAGGGATACCTTACTTATGCCCTTTTTAGTGTCATGCATAAGATTCAAGAGGTAATGAAACCAAACGACAAGGAGCGAAACCTGAGAATGGATAAAATTTCCCTCCTTTCTGGCCTGGTTTGTGTGGTTATTTTTCCACACATTTAAGTGGCAACAAACCTGTAAAAGATGTTTGGAAAAACTAGATTATTGCAAAAGCGTAATTCCTGTTGATTTTCTCTCCTCCTCTTCTCTTCTCTCTCTGTCAAAGGAGCAATTTTTTTTTTGAAATGAAAATTTCCCCTCCATCCCAAATTTAAGTTTTTTTTACCTTGTGAGGAATTATCATTGGTTTTAGTATTTCGGGAAACTTTTTTTGGCCCCTTTTTTTTTATTTAAGTTTTTTTTCGTTCGAAGAAATTAAAACCTTTTTTTAAAAGAATTCCAAAAAAAGGCAGGAAAAAGGGGGAAAAGTTCGGAAAAACCCAGGGGGGGGGGGGGACTGGGGAAAAATGGGGAAAAACCGGGACGGGGAAAAAGGCTACTGAATATCTTTGGGGTTCTAACCTTGCGGGGGAAAATTTTTGGATAATTTTTCCCCCAAAAAGGGGGTTTTACAATGAAAAAAAGAAAAAATCCCTGAGTCCCCGAATTATTTGCCTCCAAAATAAAATTTCCCCGGGGCCCCATTTTGGCCTGGCCCCCGGGGAAAAAAAGGAAAAATGCAAAAAAACCCCCCCTTTTTCAAAAAAGCAAAATTTCCCCCAATTGAAATTTTCCCAAAAAAAGGTGCAGTTAATTTTTTTTTAAATTTTTTTTTTTTTTCATTTGCCCCCCTCCCCCCCCCCCCATTTTTTTTCTTCCCCCCCCCCCTCCCCCCTCCCCTTCTTCCCCCCTTTTCCCTCCCCCCTTTTCTTTTCTCTTTCCCCCCTTTTATTTCCCCCCCCCCCCCCTCCCCCTCCCCCCTTTCCCCTTTTCCCCCTTTCCCCCCCCTTTCCCCCCCCCTCCCCCCCCTCCCCCCTCCTCCCCTTTTTTTTCCCCCTTTCCCCCCCCCCTCCTTTTTCCCCTTTTCCCCCCCCCCCCCCCTTTTTTTTTTTCCCCCCCCCTTTTTTTTTTTTTTTTTTTTTTTTTTTTTTTTTTTTTTTCCCCCCCCCCCCCTTTTTTTTTTTCCTTTTTCCCTCCCTTTTTCCCTTTTTTTTTTTTCCCCCCCCCCTTTTTTTTTTCCCCCCTTTTTTTTTTTTTTTTCCCCCCCCCCTTTTTTAAAAAAATTTTTTAAAAAAAAAAAAAGGGTTTTTTTTTAAAAAAAATTAAAAAAAAAATTTTTTTTTTTTTTTTTAAAAAAAAAAAAAATTTTTTTTCCCAAAAAATTTTTTTTTTTTTTCCCCGGGCCCCCCTTTTTTTAAACCCCCCCCCCCTTTTTTTTTTTAAAAAAAAATTTTTTTTTTTTTAAAAAAAAAAAAAAAAAAAAAAAAATTTTTTAAAAAAAAAAAAAAAAAAAAAAAAAAAAAAATTTTTTTTAAAAAAAAATTTTTTTTTCAAAAATTAATTAAAAAAAAAAAAAGGGGGGGTTTTTTTTTTTTTTTTTTAAAAAATTTTTTTTTTTTTAAAGGGATTTTTTTTTTTTTAAAAAGATTTTTTTTTTTGAAAAAAAATTTTTTTTTTTTTTAAAAAAAAAAAAAGGGGGTTTTTTTTAAAAAAAAAAAATTTTTTTGGTTTTTTTTTTAAATTTTTTTTGGTATTTTGGGAAAAGGGAAAAATTTTTTTTTGGGTTAATTTATTTTCTTTCTTTTTTTTAAAATTTTTTCCCCGGGCATAAAAAAAAAAAAATTTTTTTAAAAATTTTTCCAAAAAAATAAAATTCCCCTTTTTTTTTTCTCTTTTTTCCTTTTTTTCCTTTTTTTTTTTTTTCTTTTTTTTTTTTTCCCTCTCCCTTTTTCCCCCTTTTTTCCTCCCCCTCCCCTTTTCCAAAACTAAATTCCCCCTTTTTTACATCCCCTTTTTTTTTTTTTTTTCCCCTCCCCCCCCTTCCCCCCCCCCTTTTTCCCTTTTTCCCCTTTTTTCCTTTTTTGGGGTTTTGGGGGGGCCCCTTTTCCTACCCTTTCCCTTCCCCTTTTTCCCTCTTTCCCCTTCCCCTTTTCGGTTTCCTTGGTTCCCCGTTTTTTTTTCCCCCCCTTCCCTCCCCTCCCCTTTCCCCCTTTTTCCCCCCCCCCCCCTTAAACCTTTTTTTTCCTCTCCCCTTTTCCCCCTTCCCCCTCCCCTCCCCCTGGGGGGTTTCCCCTTGCCGGGGGGTCCCGTTTGGTCCCCCGGGGGGGGGGCCCCCCCCCCCCCCCCCCTTTATTTTTTTCCCTTCCCTTTTCCCCTTTTTTTTTTTTTTTAAATGGGGAAAAAAATTAAAATGAAACCCAACCCCAAGTTCCAAAAAATAATTCCCCCCTCCCTTTTCCCCAAAAGAAAAAGTTTTCCCAAAACCCTTTTGGGACCCCACCCTGGGGTTTTTTTTTTTGTAAAAAAAAAACCCCCCCCCCAAAAAAATTTTTTTTTTCCAAACCCACCCCCAAACATTTAATTTTTTTTTTATTTGGGTTTTTCCCCCCAAAAAAATTTTTCCCCCTGGCCACACCCCCCCCCCACCCCCCCACCCAACCAAACCCCCCCCCCCCAAACCCCCCCTTTTTTTTAAAAATTCTTTTTTAAAATTTTTTTTTGGGGGGGGGGGGGGAAAACCGGGGGGGTTTTTCCCCCCGGGGGGGGGGGAAAAAAAAAAAAAAAAGGGGGGGGGATGGGGGGAAAAAAAAAAGGGGGTTTTTCCGGAAAAAACTTTTTTTTTTTTTATTTTTTAATTTATATTTTTTTATAAAAAATTATAATATATATTATTTAAAATTATAATAATTTATTTACATATTTTTTAATTTAATTAACCATAATTAAAAAATTAAAAAATTTACCCCAAACAAAAACACCACACACCCCTTCACCCAACCCCCCAAACACCAACCACCCACCCACCCCCCCCCCAACCCACCCCACCCCAACCCAAACAAACCCAACCCCAAAACCCCCCCCCCCAAACCCCAACCAAATTTTTAAAATTTTTTAATATAAAAAAAAAAATAAAATATAAAAACTAACATATTTTTTATTATTAATATCCCAAAAACCCCCCTTACCCAAAAAAAAAATATAATAATATAACAAAAAAAAATTTTTTAAAAAATAAAAAACATAAACAATTATATATTATATATTATATAATATAGTATAATATAATTATATTATTAAATAATATATTATTTATAATAAAATATAATATTAAAATAATATTATAAATAATTATATATTTAAATTATTATATAATAAATTATATATAAATTTAATAATATATAAAATATTATAATTTTAAATTAATTTTAAAAAATTTTAATTATAAATTTATTATAATAATTTTTAATATTAAATATTTATTTATAAAATTTTATTTATAATATTATTATATATTATAAAAAAAAAAACCAATATATTAAATATAAATATAAAATTATATATAAAAAAAAATTTTAATTATTATTAATATCAAACCCCTATAATAACAAAACACACCCCACCACACACCAACCACCCACACACACACCCAAAAACAAAAAACAAATCAAAACACCCAAACTTTTTTACCACAGTTGGTGGTTTAAAATACTTTTTTTAAAAATTATATTATTAAAATATAATTTTATTAAATGTATTAATATTTTTAAAATTTATTTTTAAAAATTTTTTATTTTCCTTATTTTTTTTTTTTTAACTATTTTTTTTTTTTTTTTTTTTTTAAAACGGGTTAGGGTTTTTTTCCATGTTTTGAAAACCGCCCCGTGGGTTTTTACAGCCATGAATACCCTTAATTCATTTTGCTTTTTTTTCAATGTTATTGATTGCTCCTTGGAGGGGAGGTTAACGTTGGTAGGGGTTTTCCCCCAGTTTTTTGTTTCCTTTCCACGGAGAGTGGGGGCCGGTTGGTTCATTTCCTCCTCTTATTTTTATCCGGCCCTTTGGGGAACCCAAACAACCACAAAAACGACCCCCAAACTTTGGGGGCCGGGCGCTTGCCCCCAACCAGTGGGCTTGGTAGGCAAAAAATTCGAGGTGGAAGAGAATCCTTTGCCCAAGGGGAAACAACGCGCCGGTCGTGGGGAACTCCGAAAACCCCCTGGAAACTCAGAATTTTGCCCCGTCCCCCCCCCCCCGTGGAACAGGTCCCTTTTGAGTCCCCCCCGATGCTTTCTAACCACAAAGGCCCACCTTTTGGGCCTTATATTATTAAATTATTAATATAAAATATTTTATTATTATAAATATAAATTTATTATTAATAAATAATAGAATTAGAAGAAGAAAAAAAATTTTTGGTTGGGGAAATTTTTTTGTTAAGTAAATAGGGTTTGGTGGGGTTGTTGGGGGGGGGAATTTTTGGGTGTTTGGGGTGGGGGGTGAAAGGTTTTTTGGTTTGGGTGTTGGGTTTTTGGGGGTTTGGGTTTTTTTTTTTTGTGGGGTGGTGGGTGGGGTTGGTGGGTGGTTGTTTTGGGGGTGGGGTTGTTGTGTGTTTTTTTGGGGGGTTGGTGTGTTGTTTTGGGTGGGGGGGGTGTGGTGGTGTTTTTGGTGTGTTGGGGGGGGTTGGTGTTTTGGGTTTGTTTGGGGTTTTTGTTTTTTTTGGGGGGTGGGGGGTGGTTGGTTGGGTGGGGTGTGGTTTTGTTGGTGTTGGGGTGGGGTGGGGGTGTGGTGTGTGGTGTTGTGTGTGTGGTGGTGTGTTTTGGTTGGGGTGTTGGTGTTGTTTGTTGTTGTTTGTGTGGTGGTTGGTGGCTTGTTTTGTTGGGTGGGTGTGTTGTTTTGTGTTTTTTGGGGTTGTTGGTGTTTTTGGGTGTTTGTGTGTGGGGTTGGTATAATTACATATAATATTCTGGTGGTTGGTGGGGTGTGTTTGGTGGGCTTGTTTTGGTTGTGGTATGTGTGTTGGGTGTGTTGGTGGTGTGGTGTGGGGGTGGGGTGTGGTGTGGTGTGGTGTGTGTTGTGTGGTGGTTGTGGTGTTGTTGTTGTTGTGTGTGGTGGTGGTTGGTTGGTTTTGGGGGGGCGCGCGGCCGGCGGACGAAACATGGTTGGTGTTGTGTGTGGGCGGTTTTTTTGTGGTGTGTGGTGTGGGTGATTGAAATGAAAAAAAACACAACCACCACCACACCCACCCAACAATGTACAGACAGCGCATGCTCAGAGGAGCAAGCAAAAGGGCAAGAACGGGATGGCCTTGCCCTACTCCGCTCCGCCCTGTCGGATTTGCCTGTTCCTGGTTTTTTTCTGAATTTGGCAAACAATAGTCCCCACACCTTTTAACTTGGGAGGAAAAAAAAATTAAATTTATTTTTATATTATGAAGCCCTGTGTAACAAAGTGTTTTTTTTTTTTTTTTTTTTTGTGGTGTTGGGGGGGCTTTGTTTTTTTGTTTTATTTGTGTGGTGTTTTTTTTCATTTTGTGCATTTTTTTATGTTGTAAAATGTGTTTTTTTTTGTAACTCATGTATGTAATTATGTGTGTGGTGTATCAGTTGGTTTTTGAAATTCTTTTTTGGGAGTATTTTTTTTTTTTTGTTCCCTGGTGT
Source organism: Penaeus monodon (assembly GCF_015228065.2). Lineage (NCBI taxonomy): Eukaryota > Metazoa > Arthropoda > Malacostraca > Decapoda > Penaeidae > Penaeus > Penaeus monodon. The sequence continues at coordinate 8,195 of NW_023641385.1, forward strand.
ATGCGTTTCTAAGTTATCTTTTTTTTTTTTGTGGGGTTTCTTTTTTTTTTTGTGTACGAGTGGCGCTTTTTTGTTTGCTAAAACATTTCATATTTTGGGAGAAATATTTTGTAACGTTTTGTAAAGCTAAATGATTTTGCTTTTTCCCCCCCCCTTTTTTTTTTTAACGCATAAACGAAAGGAAAAAGGTCCCCTGAATGTAACCAAAAATTTTTACTTTTTTTTTTTTTTTTTTTTTTTACTTTTATTTTTAAGCATTGTTTTGTTTTTTTTTGTTCCAAGTTTCCTTTCTTCTTCTTGTTTTTTTTTTGTTCCTTGTTTCTTCTTTTCTCTTCATCATTTTTCTCTTTCCATCCCCCTTTTTTTTCTTTCAGTTTTTTTTTTCATTTTTTTCATTTTTCGTTAAAAGCGCTTCCCAAATTTTTTTCCCCGGGGCCGATTTCGAGTTATGTAAAACTTAAAGAATTTGCCCCGCATTTTTTCCGCGGTCTCCGTTGCTTTTTTGCCCTTTGTGGGGGGGTGGGGTGGGTGGGGGGTGGGGGTGGGGTGGGGGGAATTTTGGGGACCCAGTGGGGGCAAAGCAAACAGGGTGGTTTGGTAAAGCTCCCATTACCTGTTTCTAGAAAGCAGATCGGGGCGGCCTGACCCACTGCCCCAACGCCCCCCCTCCCGGTATTCACTTTTTGGTTTTTTTTGCCTTCTGTCCCTCCGTGGCATTGTGAATGGTTTCCCCACTCATGTTTTTTGTCCCCCACGAAGAATGCCCGAGCCTCTGAGCGGTTTTTCGGGGAGGGTTTCGTTTTTTTTTTCGTTTTAAAATGGAGCTTTTTTTTTTTTAAAGGGACGTATGGCAATGTGATTAGGAAATTAAAACCAATTTGGGTTTTTCGATTTTTCAAGGGAATATACGCAACGGGCATAAATTTTTATGTGGGACCAAACCAAAAACCGCCCGGGTACCTCGTAACCACACCAACCAAGACACACACACACATACACCACACCACAACACAAACACACACACCACACAACAAACAACCACACCACCACAACAACCACACCACAACCACACACCACACCACAAACACAACACCACCACACAAACCAAACAAAAAAAAAAAATAAACCAGTCCCCAACAACAAAAACAACCCACCACACAGACCCCACACACAACATGGCATCGCCGACCCCCGTTGGCAAAGATCCTAATTTATGTTCTCCTGCACTGAAAATTTTCCCCGTCCCTCCAACCAGATCACAAACTTCTCACTAGTCTTTTCATGCACATGTGTCCATGCACACACACATGAAACACAAAGAACACACACACGAAAAACACACCACCATGCCATACCACAACACACAACACACAACCCCAAACCACACAACAAACAACAAAAACACAACCACACAAAAACACACAACCCACCAACACAAAACCACACACAACACACCACAAACACACACAAACCCATATATGGTGTGTATGTGTTATTGTGTGTGGGTGTATATATTATAATTATATATATAATATATATTTTATATATATAAAATATTTAATATATAATATATATACATACATATATATGTTATATAATATTATATATATATAATATATATATATAAAATATATATATATATATATTATTTATTTATTAATTTTATTTATTATTTATTAATCATTGATTTTTTTTTTGTTTTATACTATTATTTATTATCAATCCTCATTATTATCAAATATTTCTGCTATTTATTTTATTATTTAATTTTATTTATTAATTATTATTGTCATTATTATTATTTTATTATTATTATCACTATTATTATTATTAAGATATTTTTTTAAATTATTATTGGTATTGCTATCATAAAATAATAATAATAATAAATAAATGAATATTACCCTTATTTTTTAATTATGGAATTAATAATTTAAAATTTATTTTTTTTTTTTGGTAAAATTTTGTGTTTTTTTTTTTACTTCTTATTTATTTTATTATATTATTATTATCTTATTTTTAAATCCTTTATAAATTATTATCCTTATCATTATTATCATTAATATTCATTACTAACCAGTTTTATTATAATAAGGGGAATAAGGGATAATTATCATTCCCCTCTTCTTATTAATTTCATGACATTACTATTTTTTTTATCAAAATTATTTACTAGATTTAGCCATTGTTTCTTATCATTTTAATTTTTTACAAAATTTGTTATTATTATCATTAATAATAATATGTGGTTATTATTTTTAATTAATTCATTTTAATTATTTTTTTTTATTATTCATCATTTTTAATTTTCATCATTCATTATATTTCCTTAATTTTTTTATTTTTTTTTATGTATTTTGTTATTAT
>NW_023641386.1:7500-10560 GCF_015228065.2 Penaeus monodon
ATCTATATATCTAACCTATCTATATCTATCTACCCCTCATATTTACCTATCTGTCTATCTATCTATCTGTCAAATCTAATCTGTCAAATCTATCTATCTATCTATAAATATATTCATTAGCCAGTCAATCAATCAATCAATCTATCTATATATCTATCTATCTGTCTATCTATCTATCTATCATCTAACTATCTATCTATATATCTATCTGTCTATCTATCTTTTGATGATATGTTTGTCCGATCATAGAGATAAAAAGAGCAGAGGTAAGAGATAACGGTTATCAAGTGCTGAGATAAAACCAGGAGGACGTGTTGTAAATTTTGATTGCTAATTGTTAATTGGTAAGTAGAATTATACACTGCGAATGAGAAAAATATTGAAGTGATACGGCAAATCAATAAAAAAAGTAAGTAAATGATAATCATAATGAATGAAAATGATTATAAAGATGGACATATCATATAGGCTAAGAATTAGAAAAGAAAACAAGGAAAAAAAAATATATAGTTTCTCTTTGTGGGAAAATTCTGGCAGCAAAAATACAAATATAAGCAGCAGAGATGAGCTTCTGGAGTATAAGGAGCGACAGGTAACACACAGGTAATACCGGTGGTATATCCCTATATCATTTATGCATATCTATGTGTGTGTGTGTGTGTGTGTGTGTGTGTGTGTGTGTGTGTGTGTGTGTGTGTGTGTGTGTGTGTGTGTGTGTGTGTGTGTGTGTGTGTGTGTGGTGTGTGTGTGTGTGTGTGTGTGTGTGTGTGTGTGTGTGTGTCGTGTGCGTGTGTGTTGTGTGTGTGTGTGGGAGTGCACGCATGTGTGTATGTTTGTGTGTATGTATACGCGTGCATGTGTGTATGAGCTTATATTTTTCCGGAGACAAAAATGACGTAGAAAACAGCATGAAATACATGAATGGGAAAAGGGGGAATTGCTATGCAACGAAATACATCATCTATCATTTCCTAGGAAAAAAGGAGATAATTGTCTACATCTTGTTCCCCTTTGCGATTATTCCAAAGAGATAAGATAGTATCGTGGTAGATAAGGCTTGATATAAGAACGGCTTTGGCAACTCAACACCAAGTTAAAACAGCGCGACATAACGGAGTGTGTTGGACAGCATATGTGTAAGCATTACATAGCAAGGCCAGATGGTACACACACATACACGCATATATGTGTGTGTTGTGGGGTGTGTGTGTGTGTGTGTGTGTGTGGTGTGTCTGTGTGTGTGTGTGTGTGTGTGTGTGTGTGTGTGTGTGTGTGTGTGTGTGTGTGTGTGTGTGTGTGTGTGTGTGTGTGTGTGTGTGTGTGTGTGTGTGTTCGAAACTTTGTTGATTATAGATCAGTGTTACTCTGGTTTCTCGTGTGACATCGTGACCTCAGCTAACGATGGCCAATATATGTGAGCTGAACTGCACGTGTCACGATATCTTGGAAACCTTGGGTAAACCTCCGTGTTACATGTGTGCTGATCAGGAGTGCTCTGTTGCGGGTGAGAATTTGTCATTTGTAATCTGCTATCTGAATTGTAAAACAACAACGAAGACAATTAAAACAACAACAAAAAACAATAGCATAAGGTTATTGAGACAAAATGATAAAAAAAATATATGTAAAAACACTATCCTTAATTTATTTTTAGGAAGACGAAAAGCTAATCAGCCACTTCAGAACCACTTAGACACAGGCGATTTCAGGAGAGAAGTGAGTTAATCAGAAATTCAATTAATTTGTCATTTTCCTAATTGCTTCCGAAGCTCGCCATTGTCTATCATTTTCCTAATTACTTCAGTATTTATTCTTTATCTATTTATATTTTTTCTAGTCCTTCCCGATCTATCTGTTATCAGTTTAACATTTTCCTAATTTGTTCATGATCTATTCATTACGTATTCATCATTTTCCTAATTATGCCCTATCTACCTATTATCTATTTACCATTTTCCTAGTTACTTCCCTGTCTATCTATTATCAAATTATGATTTTCCTAGTTACTTCCTTATCCATTATATATTTATCATCAAATTATTATATGTATATAATTTTCCTAGTTGCTTCCCTATCTATTATCTATCAACCATTTTCTTCCTATATATAATCAATTAATTATATGTACTTCCCTATCTATTTATTATCTATCTACCATTTTCCTATTCATCATACACTGCAAGACAAAGCAACTGATATACTAATGAAATATAATGTAACTGATATCACAATTACATTAAACATTCATCGTAAGAAGTACATGCTTTGAGTGTTCCAGTTACGGTATTGATGATCATGATGATAATAGAATATAGTAATGATGATAATGATAACTAATAATTGCAGTGATGGCAGTGATAATTATTATAATGATAATAATAATAATAATAATAATAATAATAATAATAATAATATAATAGTAGTTGCAATAGTAGTAATAATATTGATAGTAATAATAGCAACAACAATAATAATAATAGTAATAACAGTGATAATAATAATAATAATAATAACAATAATAGCAATAATAATAATAATAATAATAATAATAATAATCATCATCAATAAAAGGTATGCTCATGTTTGAGCAGCCGTGGACCTCTCCACCATCCTTCGCCACTAAACTCGATCTTACGCCTTTCTTTCCACTTGTACCATCGACAGCCCGCAAATATCCTTGATATTGTCGCTCAGTCTCGTCTTCGGTTTGCCTCTTCCTCTGTTTCCCATCATCATCCCTGTCAGCAAGTTTTTCTCAATACTTTTACTTCTCATTACATGACCAATAAACTTTAATTTCCTCTTGTTCAAGATGTCCAACAGTCGGTCTTTACAATTTATTTTTCTCAGCACTTCATCATTCGTCTTCTTCTCTGTCCAGCTAATATGCAGTACTCGTCTGTAACACCACATTTTAAAACTATTGATCTTTTTCTTGTCTATCTACTTCAACACCCAACACTCAGAACCATATGATGCAATTGGGAAAAACTAATGAATTCAATAACCTCAGTTTTGTCCGTAAGGTAATGCTTCGGTCTTTCCAGATTTTTGGGGAAG
>NW_023641387.1:0-10560 GCF_015228065.2 Penaeus monodon
CTTCATTTACTTTGATCCTCTCCACTCTTGATTATGGAGGGCCATATCTACTCCTCTGCCTCAACTTCTCCCCCTTGCCCATCTTGATACAATCCATCACTTTTGGTCTTCGCTTAGCACTAGGCGCCTTTCGCTCCTCCCCAGTTGAGAGCCTGTACACTGAATCAGGCATCCCATCTCTATCTCGACGTCGTCCCCTTCTCTCTCTCCGATGCTATGCTCGATTCCACCAATTTTCCCTCACTAAACTAATATCCCACAACCCCTACTTCTTACCTTTAGCTTCATCTCCACGATTACCTACTCCTTTCTCAACACGCATGGATACCCTCCTCTCACATTTCCCTTTCCCCCCCCCATCTCCAACCTCTCCCGTTCTCTGTCCATTCCGTCCCCCATGGCTCATACCTCACCCCCATTTTGCTCTTCTGTTTTCCCCGACCCACCAAAATCAATATCCCTCCTACTGTCCTTCTCACACATTTCCTTGACCATGTCTCCACTCTTCCTCTATTATTCACGTATATACTGATGGCTCCAAATCCACCTCCGGTCCCTGGTTTTGCAGTAATCTTCCCCAAACTCGTACTTTCAATACTCCCTCCTCCTGAATCCAGTGTCCTTACTACAGAATTGTATGCACTCCTTTTTGCTCAAAAACACATATACTCTTTTTCCCCTCTTCCTTTTTTACAATTTTTACTGACTCCCGTAACTCATTAACTCTCATAAAGTAAATACACACCACCAACCCCCTTGTTTGTAAGATCCAGAACGGGTTGTTCTACCTGTCCACACCCCAAAAAACAATCAATTTTGCTGGGTGCCCAGCCATGTTGGAATCCCCGGAAATGAACAGGCAATACACTACACCACGCCTCTATGCCCCACATCATACCAACCACGCTTCTCACATATCCCGCCACGGATTATTACCCACACTTTAAGACCTTCTTGTAAAATCGATGGCAATCTTTTGTCAAGCCTCCGCACTAATAAATCACATTCTGAAAAACTATCAATCTCCTCCTGGTCAGCTCCATTTCATCGGAACAGACGTTGGGAGAACGGGCTCTCGCCCACTTACGCATTGGCCACACCCGTCTAACACACTCCTATCTGATGCCCACAATCTGATCCACCCTTATGTTCCTTATGAAATGTTCCCCTTTCAATCCCACACATCCTATTATCGTGCCCACGTTTTGAAACAACCCGTACTTCTGCTTTCCCCCATCTTCCCCCTTCACCGACCTCCCAACCTATCAGACATCCTTTCAAATCCCACACTCTCTGCTTAAACAACCTATTCTCTTTCCTCAACGTATACACATCCTTCATCTAATCTAACTCCTTACCACACCCGCCCCTAACCCTTTCACTCACCAATTCCTTTGCCCAGCTTAGACAACTAATCACTAACTCAACCACCCTTCCCAAACATTAACTATAGTGTTACATGACCTTAGATGTCTAGCACATTTCTCTTGCTTTTAACCATTAACCATTAACCATTGTAGTTTCATTTATCTAGCAAATATGTTTTTTTTTTTGTCTCCTACAAGAACGGGAAAAATATTATAAAAGGACACAAATAACCTTCAAACGCGTATAATTCAACCAAAATTTACTTCTCGAATTCCCAGACATTGCCTTAATACAAATATGCAGCAAGAGAAAGAGCTAGATAAGTTGTAATCTTTAAGAGACGATCACCTCACCGCCGGACTATGGTGATTTACTTCATCGGGAAACGTACATTCAGACACCACTTATTAAGTAATACATACATATATTTTCTTAAATCTTTACAAAAGAAAATATCTTTAAGTCGACACTGAATAAAACTTGCTACTCGACCTCTTCCACATTTTCTGAAGAACTTAATATACAAGCACGCCAAATAAAGAAAACATCCTTCACCTATAATTTTTCACTATGCCACTAGTTGCTGCAGTGACGAAAACTGTTAAAGACCCATGCAACTATTTCTATCTTCAAATCAAAAAAGAAGGCTTTGATTAATTGTTAACAATTTTCCCCTTTTAGCAATTGACTCTTTATCAAAACCAAGAACTTTTATAAAATATAAAAAAAGAGGTAAAATAATATAACTCCCCATGTTATAAAGCTTTTATAATTGTTCGCATATTGGACAAAGACACACACAAATTAGCCTAAAACAGAGATTTTTGACCATGAGTACTTTTACCAGAGGGAGTAAAAATATACATGGCACCCGCGATGTGATAGATCTTAGCAGACAGCATGTGATTTCCAACTGATGCGGTTTTTTTTTTCTTTTCTTAAACCGAGTTATCAACAACTAAATATTATATTTCTTAATCAAAACGTTCTTTGCAAAAAAAAAAAAAAATAAAAATAAATAAATAATAAAAAAAGGTGCTTTTCTGTTGTGTGTCTACATTAGATATTCTTGTTTTACATGGCAGTAAAGGTATTGACGAGCAACATACAGTCGAGGAGGTAAGTTATAGAGAAAGGTTAAAAATCACAGTCCTAAGGGGAAAAAGCCGCAACCGAGCAATATTTCTATGACAAGTAAAAAAGCATTCGTTTAGGAGAAAAAATATCGCATTACCTCATAATAAGGGAGGGAAAGCTTCTTTTCATAACTTAGAGAAAACAAAAGGCCCCTTTTTTTAAATACAAGGGTGATTTTTTGAAATAAATGTATATGAACTGAGCAGTTTTTTCAGACTTGGGAATATATGGTAAGGATTAAAATGTTATAGCATTGCTATCATCTTTAACAAAAGTCTTATTTATCTAAAAATGCCTTCCAAAACTCTGACAATGCTCCAGGCAATATCCAATAACGGGCGACCACAGACAGGTATCAGGAAAACCTCTGCTTGTCCACGAGATAATGACTTCACCGACATAGTAAAACCATTAATGAACGTGCGAAGTGAGGAAGAGGCCCAACAATAGAGCGACCCCCATGGAAGTACTTTTCTCGTTTCCTTTCGTGAAGAACCGCATAGTTAAAAATATCTACAATGGAAATCGCACCCATTCATCATTTGACCAAGGTAAACCCCCATGTTCTAGATACTAGAGAGTTTTAGAAAATTTTCGCCTCGGTTGTTGATCTTCGTAGCACATCGTTCTTCACACCCACTCGTTCCGCTAGCTCACGCTCTTTTCTCCCTATCAAACATGCCATATCTTGTTGGCGAGGCCTCACCCCTTTTCCTAAATCTGCTCCTCCTCCCCCCGACTAAGCGCAATGCTGTATTTAAACCCCGAGGATGTAAAAAATGGTGATTAAATCATAATTGGGGCTATAACATAACTTCAACAACACTAAATATTTTATTGGACATTGATTGACTTAGAATTGGTGGTGCTTATAGCCATATCAAGCTTGGAGGTTCCTTGCGAAGAAAACATAAAATTTGATAAAACAGTAATATGTCTTTCATTAGTATATAAAAAGATAATTACTCGTATGACAATAACAATCATCATAATACAAACATTTGCCACGATAATTTGTCAAATTTATAATTCCAAACATTCACATTCAGTTTTGCTTCTCGCTTTCCTCGCAAATTTTTTATTTTTTCCCATTCGCAGACAAATACAATGGTAGCAGGGCCGATTTGCTGTCTTGCGGGGGATGTCACCTCTGTCGAAGGGGCATTCAATTCTTGATAGAGGCTTATAAATACCAGCAACCGCATCCGAGCCATATCATGCTAGTAATTTACCAAATTACCTTATGTAAAAAGAGAAATATTTATACTTAAATGACAAATAAGGCTTACCAAAGGTATCAATATATGGTATTTTTTGCATAAAGTCCATCTAAACCCTTGTTATTAAAAAAGAATATACCCAATCCTCCAAAACATTTTTTCCCGCGAGACAAATACATACGTCTGAGAATGCTGTACATTTCCCACTAAATGTGCGACCGCCAATGGCACTCCTCACAATGCTTTGTTAACAAAAATTTTACTTGGCGGTTACATTATAATCATTCAGCATGTAAACTGCCTACGTTATCAGCGTCTTCTTCGTCGTCAGAATATTTCTCCCTGTATGTTGACCGCGCCCAGACGAGGGACTCTATATTCCCGCACGCGCCGCACTCATCACCGACGCGGATGCGCGCGCGGGGAAGTAAAACCGCACGCGGTTTTTATTTTAAATATATATATATATATATATATATATATATATATATATAAAATATATATATATATATATTAAATATTTATATATATATATATATATATATATATATAATAAATATGTATATATATATGTATATATATATATATATATATATATATATATATATATATTAAATATGTATATATATATATATATATATATATATATATATATATATATATATATATATTAATATTTAAATATATATATATATATATAATATATATATATATATATATATATATATATATATATATATATATATATATATTATAATGTATATATCATATATATATATTATACATATATATATTATATATATATTATATTATATAATATATATCTATATATATATATATATATATATATATATATATATATATATATATATATTATATATATATATATATTATATATATATATTTAATGTATATATATATATATATATATATTAATTATATATATATATATATATATATATATATCTATATACTATATTCTATATATATTTAATGTAGATTAATATATCATTATATAGATATATTAAATATATATATTATCTAATATATATATATTATTATATATCTATATATCTATTATTATATATATATATATATTAAATGTTTATATATATATTATAATATATATATATATATCTATATATATATCATCTATTAATATATATATTATATATATATCCTATATATATATATATATATATATATATATATATTCTATATATTATATACTATATATATCTATAATTAAATATATATATATATATATATATATATATATTATTATATATATAATATATATATTTATATATATAATCTTATATTTATATATATATAATCTTATATTTATATATATATAATCTTATATTTATATATATATTATATATATATATATTTAATATCATATATTTTAATATATATATATCTATAATATATATATAATACTATATATTATATTATATATATATATTATATATATATCATATTATATATACTATATATATATATTTTAATATATATTATATAATCTCTATATTATTATATATCTATATATTTATATATATATATATATATATATACATATATATATTTATATATATCTATATATATATTAAATATATTTATATTATTATATTATATATATATATATATATACATATATATATATATATATATATATATATATACTATATTAATATATCTATCTTATATTCTATATCATTTAATATATATATCTATATATATCTATATATATATCTTATATATATATTCTTATTATATATATATCTATCTATATATCTTATATTATATATTCTATTATATATATATATTATATTTTTAATATTATTATATATATTATTATTATCTATATATATCATATCTATATTATCATATATATTATATATCCTTTATATATTTCTATCTATTCTTTAATCTATCTCTATTATATATTAATCTCTCTATCTATATTATATATATATATTCTCTCTTATTATTATATCTTGCTATATCTATACTATCTTTTTATATTCTTCATATATATATATTTAATACTTTCTCTATTATATATCATATTTAATTATCTATATATAATCTATTCTCATTTTCTCATCATTAGATATAATATTTTCTTATATATCTCTTTATATATTCTATTTTCTCTATAATATTATATTATATTTCCTATATATTTCTATCTTTTATCTATTTTATTATTTATTTATTTATATATTAATTATCATTATATTTATATATACTCTTACTTTTTACTCTTCCGTCTCTCCGATCTCTATATCCCTTCATATATATTCTATATCTATCTATCAATATCTCTACGGCTCTATAATATTATCTTTATAATGTACCCTAATTTTATTCCCCATCGTAAATCTCTATATCGATAATTCCTTCTTCTTACTTTCTCTCAAAATATTTAATCAGTATATTCTTTTAATTCAATGTTATATAGATAATTTTGTTAAATTATACATTATTGTATGACATTTAAATCCCTTTACTCATCCCTTTTTTATTCTTCTATCTAATAAAGATATTCTAAAACTCCTATAGTACTTTACATCTAATAATTAACCTAAATTTGTAAACATTATGCCTGCTCAATTATAACCTTCACTATTCTTCCGCTTTGATTGGTTATTTTCTAATAATAATTATTCATTTATTTTATTTCTTTAAATTTTCATAGGATTGTTTACGAGTATTTCTATTTTATACTCTATAAAGCTATGTTTCACAAAATTTATTTTTTCTTCGCAAGGAACCCCCAAAGCTTGATATGGCTATAACACCCCCAAATTCTAAGTCAATCAATGTAAATACATATTTAGTGTTGTGTGAAGTTATGTTATAGCCCCAATTATGATTAAAATCACCATTTTTTACATCCTCGCGGTAAATACAGCATTGCGCTTAGTCGAGGGGGGGAGCAGACTTGGAGAAGGTGAGGCCTCGCCAACAAGATAGGGCATGTTTGATGGGAGAACAGAGCGTGAGCTAGCGGAACGAGTGGGTGTGAAGAACGATGTGCTACGAAGATCAACAACCGAGGCGAGAATTTCTAAAACTCTCTAGCTATCTAGAACATGGGTTTACCTTGGTCAATGATTGAATGGGTGCGATTTCCATTGTAGATATTCATTAACTATGCGGTTTCTTCACGAAGGAAAACGAAAAGTCTTCCAGGGTGTCGCTCTATTGTTCGCCTCTTCCTCACTTCGCACTTTTCATTAATGGTTTTTACTATGTCGGTGAAGTCATTATCTCGTGACAAGCAGAGGTATTCCCTGATACCTGTCTGGGGTCGTCCGTTATCTGGATATTGCCTGGAGCATTGTCAGAGTTTTGGAAGGCATCTTTAGATAAATAAGACTTTTTGTTAAAAGATAGCAATGCTAAACATTTTAATCCTTACCATATTTTCCCAGTCTGAAAAAACTGCTCAGTTCATATCATTTACTTCAATAATCACCCTTGTATTTGAAAAAGGGCCCTTTTTTGCTTTCTCTAAGTTATGAAAAGAAGCTTTTCCCTCCCTTATTATGAGGTAATGCGAATGTTTTATTCTCCTAATCGAATGCTTTTTTACTTGTCATTTAGAAAATATTGCTTGGGTTGCGGCTTTTTCCCTTTAGGACTGTGATTTTCAACCCTTTCTCTATAACTTACCTCCTCGACTGTATGTTGCTCGTAATAAACCCTTTACTGCCATGTAAAACAAGAATATCTAATGTAGACACACAACAAGAAAGCACCTTTATTTATTTATTTATTATTATTATTTTTTTTTTTTTTTTGCAAAGAACGTTTTGATTAAGAAATATAATATTTAGTTGTTGATAACTCGGTTTAAGAAAAGAAAAAAAAACCGCATCATTTTGGAAAATCACATGCTGTCTGCTAAGATCTATCACATCGGGGGTGCCATGTAAAATTTTTACTCCCTCTGGTAAAGTACCTATGGTAAAAAATCTCTGTTTTAGGCTAATTTGTGTGTGTCTTTGTCCAATATGCGAACAATTATAAAAGCTTTATAACATGGGGAGTTTATATTATTTTACTCTTTTTCATATTTCATAAAAGTTCTTGGTTTTGAAAAAGAGTCAATTGCAAAAAGGGGGAAAATGTGTTAACATTAATCAAAGCCTTCTTTTTGATTCTTGAAGATAGAAATAGTTTGCATGGGTCTTTAACGTTTTCGTCACTGCAGCAACTAGTGGCATATGGAAAATTATAGGTGAAGGATGTTTTCTTTATTTGGCGTGCTTTTATATTAAGTTCTTCAGAAAATGTGGGAAAAGGTCGATAGCAAGTTTTATTCAGTGTCGACTTAAAGATATTTTCTCTATTTGTAAAAGATTTTAAGAAAATATATGTATGTATTACTTAAAAATGGTGTCTGAATGTACGTTTTTCCCCATGAAGTAAATCACCTAGTCCGGGGGTGAGGTGATCGTCTCTTAAAGATAACAAATTATCTAGCTCTATCTCTTGCTGCATATTTGTAGAAAGGCAATGACGGGGAAATCGAGAAGTAAAGTTTGGTTGAATTATACCCGTTGGCAAGGTTATTTGTGTCCTTTTATAATATTTTTCCCGTTCTTGTAGGAGACAAAAAAAAAAACATATTTGCTAGATAAATGAAACTACAATGGTTAATGGTTAATGGTTAAAAGCAAGAGAAATGTGCTAGACATCTAAGGTCATGTAACACTATAGTTAATGTTTGGGAAGGGTGGTTGAGTTAGTGATTAGTTTTTCTAAGCTGGGCAAAGGAATTGGTGAGTGAAAGGGTTAGGGTCGGGTGTGGTAAGGATTTAGATTAGATGAAGGATGTGTATACGTTGAGGAAAGAGAATAGGTTGTTTGAAGCAGAGAGTGTGGGGATTCTGAAAGGATGTCTGATAGGTTGGGAGGTCGGGGAAGGGGGGATAGATGGGGGAAAGCAGAAGTACGGGTTGTTTCAAACGTGGGGACGATAATAGGATGTGTGGGATTGAAAGGGGAAATTACATAAGGAACATAAAGGGGGGATCAGATTGTGACATCAATGGAGTGTGTTAGACGGTGTGCCAATGCGTAAGTGGCGAGAGCAGTCTCCCAAAGTCTGTTCCGATGAAATGGAGCTGACCAGGAGGAGATTGATGTTTTACAGAATGTGATTTATTAGTGCGGAGGCTTGACCAAAAAGATTGCCATCGATTATACAAGAAGGTCTTAAGTGGGGGGTAATAATCCGTGGCTGGGGTATGTGAGAAGCGTGTTTGGTATGATGTGGACATAGAGGCGTGGCGTGCAGTGTATCTGCCTGTTCATTGCCGGGGATTCCAAAATGGGTGGGCACCCAGCAAATTTATTGTTTTATGGCGTGTGGACAGGTAAACAACCGGGTTCTGGATCTTACAAACAAGGGGGTTGGTGGTGTGTATTGACTTATGAGAGTTAATGAGTTACGGGGGTCAGTAAAAATTGTAAAAGAGGAAGAGGAAATGAGTATATGTGTTTTAGAGCAAAAAGGGGTGCATACAATTCTGTATAGGACACTGGATTCAGGAGGAAGGGAGTATTTGAAAGTACGAGTTGGAAGATTCTGCAAACCAGCACCGGAGGTGATTTTTGGGGCCATCAGTATATACGTGAATACTAGAGGAATGAGTGGAGACATGGTCAAAGGGAAAAGTGTGAGAAGGACAGTAGGAGGATATTTGATTTTGGTGGTCGGGAAAAAAGAAGAGCAAATATGGGGGGGAGGTATGAGCATGGAGGGACGGATGGACAGAGAACGGGAGAGGTTGGAGATGGGGAAAGGGGAATGTGAGAGGAGGTATCCATGCGTGTTGAGAAAGGAGTAGGTAATCGTGGAGATGAAGCTAAGGTAAGAAGTAGGGGTTGTGGGATATTTAGTTTAGTGAGGAAAATTGGTGGAATCGAGCATAGCATCGGGGGAGAGAGAAGGCACGACGTCGAGATAGAGATGGTATGCCCGATTCAGTGTACAGCTCTCAACTGGGAGGAGCGAAAGGCGCCTAGTGCTAAACGAAGACCACAGTGATGGATTGTATCAAGATGGGCAAGGAGAGAAGTTGAGGCAGAGGAGTAGATATGGCTCCATAAACAAGAGTTTGGGGAGGATCAAAGTAACATGAAGATGAAAGGGGAGTTTGCGATCTGAGCCCATGATTATGGGAGAGAGTTTTTAAGATTCGAAGACGGCAGAGAGCTTTTTCTTTAATGTGTAGAATATGGTCTCGCCAGGACGTTTGGAGTCAAAAAAGACACCTAGGAATTTTTCCAGAGGAACGGCATTGGAGTGGAGTGCCATATAAGAAGATGGGGTAGAGGACCTACACGTGAGCGAGAGAAAAATGGAGAAAGATTTAGAGGTAAAAAGCGGAAGCCATGGTTTTTTGGCCCAGGAAGATACTGATGAATTGCAGATTGAAGAAATTGGTAAGATTTGTATGGATGTGCCAGAGCATAGATGGTTAATCATCAACATATAGTGATGACCGGGCTCCTGGTGGGAAACTGGACCTATCATTAACACAAGGAAAAAAGTGGTACTGAGCACACTCCTGTGGGACACCTTCGATTTGGGAAGAAGATATTGGCAAGGCGATTTTGACCTGGAAATGCGTTGGAAGGGAAAGGGCTTTATGAGACCCATGTTTCCACGTATGCCTAGAGAGGGCAATTGTTGGAGGTATGTACCGCAGTCGTATCATATGCTTTTTCTAGATAAAAAAATGCTAGTACGGATTTATGCTGCAATGCAGATGTAATATTGTCTCAAAATGACAAGGGTCAGCTGTGCTTCTGG
>NW_023641388.1:0-10559 GCF_015228065.2 Penaeus monodon
ACCCACACACACCACACAACACACAGACACATGTATTTGTAAATATACAAATATATATGTATATATTTACTTATGTACATGCAATTATACATATATATACTTATATGTATGTACATATGCATATACAGATACATGTATACATATATTCAAATACATACCCATACACACACACACACACACACACACACACACACACACACACACACACACACACACACACACCACACACACACAACACACACACACACACACACATACACACAAACACACACACTGTAATAAACCCACAATGCACGAACTAGATTTATTGAAATTGAGACAACAGTTTCTGAATCCTCTTGGATTCTATCCGGGGGATTTCGATACTGTTTTCTCAATTTCAATAAATCTAGTTCGTGCATTGTGGGCATTTCTACTTTAGTATCAACACGGTAGTGTATCACTATTCATATATATATATATATATATATATATATATATATATATATATATACACATATATATATGTGTGTGTGTTGTGTGTGTGTGTGTGTGTGTGTGTGTGTGTGTGTGTGTGTGTGCGTGTGTTTAGTTATACATGTTTAGGTGTATTTTATATAAGGCACACGCATACACATATATGCATACATAGATATATATGTATATATACAGATATATATGTATATATATATATATATATATATATATATATATATATATATGTGTCTATATGTACATATATACGTATATTTACAAGTAAACATATACATATATATGTAAATATATACATATATATGTAATATATACATATATATGTATATACTTACACGCAAAATATATACACAATATATATACATACGTATGTATGTATTCTATGTATGTGGGTAGGTGTTTGATTGGTTACTTATTAATACACATAACATATATATAGTGCACTATACACGGAGGCCTTCAGATATAATACACATTATCAAAATATATGCATAAACGCACACACATACAGGCATAGTCACAAAAACGCACAAAACGATTGCAGATGAATGTGCTGAAGGACCGGATATAAAAATAGAGCGCAGTCGTTTGCCCATGAATGGAGAGATTGTCGGCCGATTATGCAAGGCGTCAAGTTCATCATTGTGGGATTTCGAGTCCTTACATATATTCATTTTTTTCAGTCGCTGTCTTTACTTTTTTTTTTTTTTTTTGGTTGGATATATAAATAGGTGTAAATGAATATTGACAAAAAAATAAAATAAAACATGTGACACAACGCTATACGTTCACAAGTAAATGCAAATATATGAAAGACCCATTATCTTTTATTCAAAAGTACAGAGAAAAAGGAGAAAGCAATAATGGCAAACCTCATACGAAAGACCATATCTTGGAACAATTTTGTCTAATGGTATTTATGCGGCCGAGTGGTTCCAGCTCAGAATTTTAGACCAAAATATCTTTCATATTTTCCTGGAAGTTGACCTACAGTTGGAAAAATATAAAGTCGTTTTCTCACGGACAAGGAGTTTATGCAAATTGCCATTGTTGTTGCATGATGATTTAAATAATTACACCTAAGTTCCGCACGCTATTAGAGACCCACATGATAGCATGCAACCTTTTGTATCTTATTTTTTTCTCAGAATGATGGAGTGGAACTAATGAGTATTTTTCTTGCATAATCATGTATTAGTTTGGATTTACTGTTTTAAAACATCCGTACTAGGTAATTTCTTTTCATGTTGCCAGACTTATTTTCCTTTTGTTTCGTACCTGACACTAATGTTTTCAATACACAGAGTAAAAATATCGCAACTTTAAAAGAAAGAAAGATAAAAAAAATGTTAATCAAATTCACTTGTTTCTCGAAGGTCTGACCAACCCATGCATTGTTATGCAAACTTTACTCATACAGCATCACACATTAATGAACACCGTGCCTTCGTTCTAGAACATGGATAAGAACAACTGACCCCAATTTTACAGTAAAATATCTTAGTCTGTCTTAGGCTTGAGTCACAGGTATCAACTGTCGAAAAATAGACTTCAATTTTTCTGTGTATATGCCGCAGTATACAGTCGCCTACACCATCCCAGAGACCTAAAGACTCTTCTCTTTCCTCCTGCAGGAGAACCGTTGAAGGCGCCGGTTTTGGTGGGGGCGCGGGAAATATACGAACCAACAGAACTCATCAAGATAGGATGTCAAACCAGACGACCCTTCCTGCAGGAGCACCTACCGACCTTAAAATGGTACCTGAATGACAATAAAGTACGTCATCTCCAAGCTAACTTTAACGCATTCCAACCTTGCGTAATATGTTTAACCCGCTGAGTTTGTGTTGTTAGAGGCCACCCCATAACTCTCTTGGTCCTGAGATGCTTGACATAATTGCTTGTTGAGTGCCGTGCGCAGCCGACATATTTACTCCCCTAACATAAATTGTTCATGTATGTGGGATCTAGTGTGCTCTTAGACATATGTTCCACTTGAGAGTTATAAGCACACACACACACAAAGATGAAATTGATATTCTTTTGGTAGTTTGGTATATGATCAACTGCTTAGTTCTGTACTTAGGAAAACGTTTTCTACAACTGTGCTAAGATAGTAAATGTAAATTAGGATTCCAATTATTTTACTTTGCACTTCCCATTTTGTTATTCATAAAGTCATAATTTCATGTCTCGAAAAGGATCTTCTTTATTTCTGTTTTGATAATTAATCAATAACTACTTTCCTTATGATCTGCTTTGGAGGACATCAAAAACTCATTTTACGTTATGATATATCAAAAAGTAAATAAATCATATCAAATATAGACGCACACATCCAGACACACACGCACACACATATATACAAACACATACACACACACACACACACAAACACACACACAAATATACTCACACAATATGAATAAATAAATAACAAAGGTGTATATATATATATATATATATATATATATATATATATATATATATATATATATATATATATATATATATATGTTTGCACTTGGATTCAGAGATAAGTCTCTAAGGGACGTGTCTAATATGCCTCCTTCCATCACAGTCCTCACTAATAACACCCCTAATATTTCTGCCGGCGTAGCCTCCATCACACCACATTTCCCCTTCCTCTCCATGCTGTATCCAGCTTTCCTACCCTATCCCCTTCCTCACTTTACTTTGTCTGTGTATTCTGCTCCGCGTCACAGTGGCCAAGCGACCGGTGGACATGTTGACAAATCATCAAACTCACAAATACAAGCAGCGGTACTTCCGTTCGCGCTCACCGACTCCAATCACTCCCGCTGCCCAGCAAACACGTCATGTAGCACCAGAGTCTACACACAGGGCACTATACAATAACTTCCGAATGCTTCAAACTTTAATATTCAGGCCGATCAAATATTGCTTTCCATCTTGTGTTACCGCTGTCGAAACACGTGCATAGAGGCTGGTTTGTCCAATAATAACTCTTTGGACATTACCGCCTGTCTGCACGGGAGGATTACGGGCATTCAATAAAGGTTGGAAATGTGCCTTCATTTGCATGGTGACACGATATACACCGGGGCATACATGTTCCCCAGATATTAGAAGTGTTGATGGAATAGTAGTGGTAGGTGCAGTGGGAGTTTTACAGTGACGTGTGCTGATAGCGGATCAAAAATATTCATCAAACAAAACTGCATCAGCTGGGGATAGCGCTGATTGATCTACCAAATGTGATTAAACTTCTGTTTAACTTTAGATTGTTAATTGTGAAACTTTTGATCACACACTGCGACACAGAACTCGCGATACTGCACCATAGTGTTCGCTAACCCCGACCTTTCTTTGCAATTTAATGAGACTAAATTCCCGGCGAGTGGAAAAAACGTATATGCGATGTTTTAGGAACGCCATGGAATAATGACAGTAATGACGATGTTCATCATGGATGTAATGCATCCCATGATAAGATATGCCATACTTTTATTGCTGGTGAAATGATAAAGGAATCTGATAATAGTTTAAGGTATGGGGCTTCTACACGCGAAAATCATTTTATACACATTTCCAACCTATTGGTAATCAGTATAAGCCCCGGTTAATGTGATTAGTTTGCTCCGGATCGCCATGTATTAAACCCTTATATGGTATTGCAGAGGGGAGGGCGGAAGCAAGAAAGAAAGGCAGCGAGAGAAGTAGAGCAAAGAGGGCTGAGGAAAGGAGCGTGTGGTTGAGAGACGTAGGTGGTGATGTTGGGGAGGTGAGAGGGGGGGTGGGGAAAGGCATGGAACAGGAGAAGCTGGGTAGGGGAGTGGTGCGGAGAGGGAGAGAGATGTGTGGGGGGGAAGAGGATGGAAGGAGAGGGCGAGGTGGAGAGATAGAGAGGGGTAGGGAATGGGGTATTAGAGGTACGGAGAGGGAAGTGAAAGTGTAGAGGGGAAGAGGAAGGCAGGGGGAGGGAAGAGGAGGCGCGTGGAGAGAGAAAGAAGGGAAGAGGAGGAGAGGGAAGGATGGGGTACTTAGAGGGGCAGGAGAAGGAGGGAAGATGAAGAAAAGGGAAAGGACAGGGGAGGGATAAGGTGCGGAAGCGGAGGGAGGCATGAAGAGGAGAGATGAGGGGCTGGGTGTGGAGGTGAGAGGTACTTGCCATAACCACACGTTTGCCTAAGTCGCTCTTGTCTGTTGCCCTGGACCTGGAATAACTCCACAAGGGACGAAGGCTGCAGGTCTGGAGGCAAAAATGGACATTCTTTCCCTCGTGTTTAGCTCTACACTAATTTTAATGCCGTAACACCGGGTTTTTATAAATTTCAATCGTGATTATATACATTCACACAATTATACATTTACTATACACTCCACGTGATGTAATCTCATATTTCTTTTTTGTGTAATATCGCCGTCTTCCTAGCAGGTTTAGAAACTACTCACTTCTCGCATGGAACTGCATCATTCCGCGTCTCGATTTTGGATTTCAAAAGTTTAATGACATATTTCGATAATTCGGCCAACTTTTTATAAACGTGTTAATGGAAGGCTGGGCTTGCCCTTTTATTTTTCTATTTCTTTATGTCTGCCTGTTCCTTTTATATTTTGCTGTTAGGTACATACGACCATAATGCCACATATTCTAAGTTTTATATATATATATATATATATATATATATATATATATATATATATATATATATATAAAATATATATATATATATATATATATAATATATATATATATATATATATATATATATATATTATATATATATATATTTTAATATATATATAATATATATATATATATATATATTATATATATATATATATATATATATATATATATATATATATATATAATATATATATCTATATATAATATATATATATATATATATATATATATATATATATAATATATAAACTTAGAATATGTGGCATTATGGTCGTATGTACCTAACAGCAAAATATAAAAGGAACAGGCAGACATAAAGAAATAGAAAAATAAAAGGGCAAGCCCAGCCTTCCATTAACACGTTTATAAAAAGTTGGCCGAATTATCGAAAAATGTCATTAAACTTTTGAAATCCAAAATCGAGACGCGGAATGATGCAGTTCCATGCGAGAAGTGAGTAGTTTCTAAACCTGCTAGGAAGACGGCGATATTACACAAAAAAGAAATATGAGATTACATCACGTGGAGTGTATAGTAAATGTATAATTGTGTGAATGTATATAATCACGATTGAAATTTATAAAAACCCGGTGTTACGGCATTAAAATTAGTGTAGAGCTAAACACGAGGGAAAGAATGTCCATTTTTGCCTCCAGACCTGCAGCCTTCGTCCCTTGTGGAGTTATTCCAGGTCCAGGGCAACAGACAAGAGCGACTTAGGCAAACGTGTGGTTATGGCAAGTACCTCTCACCTCCACACCCAGCCCCTCATCTCTCCTCTTCATGCCTCCCTCCGCTTCCGCACCTTATCCCTCCCCTGTCCTCCTCTTCCCCTTCTTTCTCTCTCCACGCGCCTCCTCTTCCCTCCCCCTGCCTTCCTCTTCCCCTCTACACTTTCACTTCCCTCTCCGTACCTCTAATACCCCATTCCCTACCCCTCTCTATCTCTCCACCTCGCCCTCTCCTTCCATCCTCTTCCCCCCCACACATCTCTCTCCCTCTCCGCACCACTCCCCTACCCAGCTTCTCCTGTTCCATGCCTTTCCCCTCCCTCCCCTCTCACCTCCCCTACATCACCACCTACGTCTCTCAACCACACGCTCCTTTCCTCCAGCCCTCTTTGCTCTACTTCTCTCGCTGCCTTTCTTTCTTGCTTCCGCCCTCCCCCTCTGCAATACCATTATAAGGGTTTAATACATGGCGATCCGGAGCAAACTAATCACATTAACCGGGGCTTATACTGATTACCAATAGGTTGGAAATGTGTATAAAATGATTTTCGCGTGTAGAAGCCCCATACCTTAAACTATTATCAGATTCCTTTATCATTTCACCAGCAATAAAAGTATGGCATATCTTATCATGGGATGCATTACATCCATGATGAACATCGTCATTACTGTCATTATTCCATGGCGTTCCTAAAACATCGCATATACGTTTTTTCCACTCGCCGGGAATTTAGTCTCATTAAATTGCAAAGAAAGGTCGGGGTTAGCGAACACTATGGTGCAGTATCGCGAGTTCTGTGTCGCAGTGTGTGATCAAAAGTTTCACAATTAACAATCTAAAGTTAAACAGAAGTTTAATCACATTTGGTAGATCAATCAGCGCTATCCCCAGCTGATGCAGTTTTGTTTGATGAATATTTTTGATCCGCCTATCAGCACACGTCACTGTAAAACTCCCACTGCCACCTACCACTACTATTTCCATCAACACTTCTAATATCTGGGGAACATGTATGCCCCGGTGTATATCGTGTCACCATGCAAATGAAGGCACATTTCCAACCTTTATTGAATGCCCGTAATCCTCCCGTGCAGACAGGCGGTAATGTCCAAAGAGTTATTATTGGACAAACCAGCCTCTATGCACGTGTTTCGACAGCGGTAACACAAGATGGAAAGCAATATTTGATCGGCCTGAATATTAAAGTTTGAAGCATTCGGAAGTTATTGTATAGTGCCCTGGTGTGTAGACTCTGTGCTACATGACGTGTTTGCTGGGCAGCGGAGTGATTGGAGTCGGTGAGCGCGAACGGAAGTACCGCTGCTTGTATTTGTGAGTTTGATGATTTGTCAACATGTCCACCGTCGCTTGGCCACTGTGACGCGGAGCAGAATACACAGACAAGAAAAGTGAGGAAGGGGATAGGGTAGGAAAGCTGGATACAGCATGGAGAGGAAGGGGAAATGTGGTGTGATGGAGGCTACGCCGGCAGAAATATTAGGGGTGTTATTAGTGAGGACTGTGATGGAAGGAGGCATATTAGACACGTCCCTTAGAGACTTATCTCTGAATCCAAGTGCAAACATATATATATATATATATATATATATATATATATATATATATATATATATATATTAATATATACACCTTTGTTATTTATTTATTCATATTGTGTGAGTATATTTGTGTGTGTGTTTGTGTGTGTGTGTGTGTGTGTATGTGTTTGTATATATGTGTGTGCGTGTGTGTCTGGATGTGTGCGTCTATATTTGATATGATTTATTTACTTTTTGATATATCATAACGTAAAATGAGTTTTTGATGTCCTCCAAAGCAGATCATAAGGAAAGTAGTTATTGATTAATTATCAAAACCCAGAAATAAGAAGATCCTTTTCGAGCATGAAATTATGACTTTATGAATAACAAAATGGGAAGTGCAAAGTAAATAATTGGGAAACCTAATTTACATTTACTATCTTAGCACAGTTGTAGAAACGTTTTCCTAAGTACAGAACTAAGCAGTTGATCATTACCAACTACCAAAAAATATCAATTTCATCTTTGTGTGTGTGTGTGCTTATAACTCTCAAGTGAACATATGTCTAAGAGCACACTAGATCCCACATACATGAAAAATTTATGTTAGGGGAGTAAATATGTCGGCTGCGCACGGCACTCAACAAGCAATTATGTCAAGCATCTCAGGACCAAGAGAGTTATGGGGTGGCCTCTAACAACACAAACTCAGCGGGTTAAACATATTACGCAAGGTTGGAATGCGTTAAAGTTAGCTTGGAGATGACGTACTTTATTGTCATTCAGGTACCATTTTAAGGTCGGTAGGTGCTCCTGCAGGAAGGGTCGTCTGGTTTGACATCCTATCTTGATGAGTTCTGTTGGTTCGTATATTTCCCGCGCCCCCACCAAAACCGGCGCCTTCAACGGTTCTCCTGCAGGAGGAAAGAGAAGAGTCTTTAGGTCTCTGGGATGGTGTAGGCGACTGTATACTGCGGCATATACACAGAAAAATTGAAGTCTATTTTTCGACAGTTGATACCTGTGACTCAAGCCTAAGACAGACTAAGATATTTTACTGTAAAATTGGGGTCAGTTGTTCTTATCCATGTTCTAGAACGAAGGCACGGTGTTCATTAATGTGTGATGCTGTATGAGTAAAGTTTGCATAACAATGCATGGGTTGGTCAGACCTTCGAGAAACAAGTGAATTTGATTAACATTTTTTTTATCTTTCTTTCTTTTAAAGTTGCGATATTTTTACTCTGTGTATTGAAAACATTAGTGTCAGGTACGAAACAAAAGGAAAATAAGTCTGGCAACATGAAAAGAAATTACCTAGTACGGATGTTTTAAAACAGTAAATCCAAACTAATACATGATTATGCAAGAAAAATACTCATTAGTTCCACTCCATCATTCTGAGAAAAAAATAAGATACAAAAGGTTGCATGCTATCATGTGGGTCTCTAATAGCGTGCGGAACTTAGGTGTAATTATTTAAATCATCATGCAACAACAATGGCAATTTGCATAAACTCCTTGTCCGTGAGAAAACGACTTTATATTTTTCCAACTGTAGGTCAACTTCCAGGAAAATATGAAAGATATTTTGGTCTAAAATTCTGAGCTGGAACCACTCGGCCGCATAAATACCATTAGACAAAATTGTTCCAAGATATGGTCTTTCGTATGAGGTTTGCCATTATTGCTTTCTCCTTTTTCTCTGTACTTTTGAATAAAAGATAATGGGTCTTTCATATATTTGCATTTACTTGTGAACGTATAGCGTTGTGTCACATGTTTTATTTTATTTTTTTGTCAATATTCATTTACACCTATTTATATATCCAACCAAAAAAAAAAAAAAAAAGTAAAGACAGCGACTGAAAAAAATGAATATATGTAAGGACTCGAAATCCCACAATGATGAACTTGACGCCTTGCATAATCGGCCGACAATCTCTCCATTCATGGGCAAACGACTGCGCTCTATTTTTATATCCGGTCCTTCAGCACATTCATCTGCAATCGTTTTGTGCGTTTTTGTGACTATGCCTGTATGTGTGTGCGTTTATGCATATATTTTGATAATGTGTATTATATCTGAAGGCCTCCGTGTATAGTGCACTATATATATGTTATGTGTATTAATAAGTAACCAATCAAACACCTACCTACATACATAGAATACATACATACGTATGTATATATATTGTGTATATATATTTGCGTGTAAGTATATATATATATATATAAAATATATATATATATATATATATATATATATATATATACATACATACATATATATACATATATATATTATATGTTCATATATATGTATATATTTACATATATATGTATATGTTTACTTGTAAATATACGTATATATGTACATATAGACACATATATATATATATATATATATATATATATATATATATATATACATATATATCTGTATATATACATATATATCTATGTATGCATATATGTGTATGCGTGTGCCTATATATAAATACACCTAAACATGTATAACTAAACACACGCACACACACACACACACACACACACACACACACACACACACATACACACACACATATATATATGTGTATATATATATATATATATATATATATATATATATATATATATATGAATAGTGATACACTACCGTGTTGATACTAAAGTAGAAATGCCCACAATGCACGAACTAGATTTATTGAAATTGAGAAAACAGTATCGAAATCCTCCCGGATAGAATCCAAGAGGATTCAGAAACTGTTGTCTCAATTTCAATAAATCTAGTTCGTGCATTGTGGGTTTATTACAGTGTGTGTGTTTGTGTGTATGTGTGTGTGTGTGTGTGTGTGTGTGTGTGTGTGTGTGTGTGTGTGTGTGTGTGTGTGTGTGTGCGTGTATGGGTATGTATTTGAATATATGTATACATGTATCTGTATATGCATATGTACATACATATAAGTATATATATGTATAATTGCATGTACATAAGTAAATATATACATATATATTTGTATATTTACAAATACATGTGTCTGTGTGTGTGTGTGTGTGTGTGTGTGGTGAGTGTGTGTGTGTGTGTATATAATATATAGTATATATATATAATATATATATATATATATTATATATAT
>NW_023641389.1:0-2500 GCF_015228065.2 Penaeus monodon
GGGTTGTTCTTCAGAACTTCGTTGTGAAACTATAAATTTCCTACGCACGGGAAAATTTTTCGCACTTCACCGATTTTAAGGAAGAGAAACAGCTGAGTGAAAGTTAAACTGACCCTATGGTTATTTGCAAAAGGAAAAGAGGCAACTACTTACGCGCACCTTGGTACGTAGAGACGCTTGTGTGTGTCCAGAGCAGGGATCCGCGAGAAGCCTGGATTTCCTTCAAAGTCATACAATTATTATGACACACACACACACACACACACAACACCACATAAACACACACACACACACACTCACATATACATAGGAGAAAAAGATGGATAAATAGGTAGATATACATATACATAATTTTTTATATATATATTTTATAATATATATATATATATATATAATATATATATATATTTTATCTATATATATATATATTATAATATATATATATATAAAATATATATATATATATATTTTAAAATATATATATATATATATTATATATTATTATAATATATATATATATATATATACCTATTTATCCATCTTTCTCTCTCTATGTATATGTGAGTGTGTGTGTGTGTGTGTGTGTGTGTGTGTGTGTGTGTGTGTGTGCTTCATAATAATTGTATGACTTTTTGAAGGAAATCCAGGCTTCTCGCGGATCCCGGGCTCTGGACACACACAAGCGCCCTCTACGTTACCAAGGTGCGCGTAAGTATTTTTGCCTCTTTTCCTTTGCAAATAACCATAGTGGTCATTTAACTTTCACTCAGCTGTTTCTCTTCCTTAAAATCGGTGAATTTGCGAAAAATTTACAGTGCGTGGGAAATTATCATAGTTTCACAAAGAGTTCTGAAGAACAACCCTTTCATATAACTTCAATATCATAAACACTAGCAGCTGGCGACAACAAAAATACGCATATATATATATATATATATATATAATGCGTATTTTTGTTGCTCGCCAGCTGCTAGTGTTTATGAAAATTGAATTTTTATATGAAAGGGTTGTTCTTCAGAACTTCGTTGTGAAACTATGATAATTTCCTACGCACTGTAATTTTTCGCACTTCACCGATTTTAAGGAAGAAAAACAGCTGAGTGAAAGTTAAACTGACCACTATGGTTATTTGCAAAGGAAAAGAGGCACTACTTACGCGCACCTTGGTAACGTAGAGACGCTTGTGTGTGTCCAGAGCAGGGATCCGCGAGAAGCCTGGATTTCCTTAAAAAAGTCATACAATTATTATGAAGCACACACACACCCCCACAACACACACACACACACACACACACACACTCACATATACATGAGGAGAAAGATGGATAAATAGGTAGATATACATATACATAAATATATATATATATATATATATATATATATATATATATATATATATATTAATTTTATATATATATATATATATATATATATATATATATATTCTTTCTGCGCCATCATCGATGCGGTGTTTGACGAAATTCTTGGCACTATGTTTCACGTTGTCGAGCTCTTCCCTGAGGCATCGAAGTGTTTTCCTTATTGAAATTGTCGGGAATGTGTTTTGCCTCGACCTTGCTTGCTTCAGTTTTACCGCTTAGGCTAAGGTTTTCTAATCAATGTATATATATATATATATATATATATATATATTTTATATATATATAATATATATAATTTATATATATAAAATATTTTATATATATATATATATATATATATATATATATATTTTATATATACATATATTATACACTAAATATATGTGTGTGTGTGTTTGTGTGGGGTTGTGTGTGTGTTTTGTGTGTGTGTATTTTATGTAAATATATATATATATCATCATCATCATCAGGGGCTAACGCCGAGGGGGGCGCAGGGCCGCATCCACCCTTTCGCTCCAGCCACGAGGATCCCTCGAGGCGAGTCTCCAGGCAGGCACACGGCCCATCTCTATTTTCCTCACGACGGGTTCTCGTCGAGCTGCCCAAGCCATGATCTCCTAGGACGTCCACAGGTCTCCTCCCCCAGGGTTGTCTCGCAGAGAGACAACCTGGTGGGCAGGGTCGTCCATAGGGAGGCAGCTAGGTGGCCATATAGCCTGAGTTGGCGATCCCGGATTATCAAGAAACAGGTCCCATGCCAGTCTCACGGTGTAACCGCCGGTTGGACACGTGGTCCTGCCAACTGTACCCCTTTGATCCGCAAAGGGGAAACTTGTTACAAAAGGCATAAAGGGCGAGACTCCAAGGCACTGGATACGTCCAGGTTTCGCTTCCATAGAGAAAAACTGGAAGTATCAAGGCCTTGAAGAAAACGCAGCTTGGCCCCTTCTCCCATAGGTACCGACATCTCCAAATGCTCTTGTTGTCGAGTTCATGGCTCCTGTTGCCAGACCAATCCGTCTACTGACTTCCTGGTCTGACAACCCAAGATATGGACTACGCTACCAAGGTATGTAAAACTTTCTGTGACTTAAACGTCCTGGGGCCGCAAGCATGGA
>NW_023641389.1:7500-10556 GCF_015228065.2 Penaeus monodon
TACGCCAAAACTCGCATCTGTGGCAACGATTGCCCCCGGCGAGACATTCGCATTGTTCTGGGCACTTCAATGCGGTATCCGGGTGTGACCGGCTGGCTACGAGATGTCTGTCTGCCCCCATGGCTCGGGAGCTGATCCCAGCAGCGAGAATAGCCTCCTTCTCCGGGACTTTGCTAGGTCCCAGAAATGAGGATCTCTGCTCCTTACCAGCGCTCCACTCGCATGCTGGACTTGGTACGCGATACGGGTACGTGGCAAGGGATCGCACTTCTTGTCAGCACGCGGGTGGAGGATCCTCCAGAAGTGCAGGGTTACCGGGTGCGTTTTTTGTGGCAGCGACCATAGGCGCTTGTGGCTACCCTGGGGGGTCCACTCAAACCCCGTCTCCAGTGGCACCCTAAGGTGTTTTCACTGGACAGATAGGGAGAGGAGTGTGCCCGTGGGTTCGCCACGGCATCCTCTGACCGATCTCCAGAAACCAGCAACCTGACGGATCCAGTTTTTTCCTGTGGTAGTTCCTTCAAGTGCTAACACTCGAAGCAGCTCAGGAGTCCCATTGGCGTCGCCCAAGGACAAGGCAGATACCATCTCCCTGGAGACATTAGAGGCCATGAAGCGTGTCCCCAAGGCTTTGGCTGAATGGGAATCAAGTCTTTGCGTCGTTCCAAAGTGCGTAGGCCTCGACACGCTGAGAAGGGACCAAGGAACAGTTCATCAGGAAACTTGCTGAGGAGGTTGAAGGCCATTTCTTGGTAATGACCTTCGCCCTTTCCTACCAGCCCTGAGAAAACTGAACCCTAACCCTCCTCACAGATGACTGCCAGTCCGATCAGCGGATGGACGGATCATCTCAGATCATGTTGGGGTTTGTGAACGTTGGGCTGAGTATTTTGAACAGTTTTTACCAGGTGGATCCTCCAACGTTAGCTTGGATCAAGCGATGTCTCAGTGCCTGTGCCGGACCCACCCATCAGCGAGGAACCTCCTACCCTAACAGAGGTTAGGCTGGCGATTTCCAAGCTGAAGAGTGGGAAAGCTGCAGGCATATGTGATATCCCTGTTTTAACTGCTAAAAGGCTGGGGGGGAACCTATGGCTCGGGGCCTGCATACAGTCCTGACTGCCATTTGGCAGTCTGGTACCATTCCCCCTGACCTGCTGAGGGGCGTGGTCATCCCTCTCTGGAAGGGGAAAGGGATCGATGGGACTGTAGCAACTACCGTGGCATTACACTGCTCAGCATACCAGGGAAGGTTCTCGCTCACATTCTTCTGAAACGGATCCGCAAACCCCCTACTGAGGCACCAGAGACCGGAGCAGTTCCTGGATTTACTCCTGGGAAGTCCACAATAGACCGTATACTAGCGCTTCGAGTAATTGTGGAACGCCGTCGTGAGTTTTTTGGGCGTGGGTTTTCTTGCAGCCTACATCGACCTCAAGAAGGCGTTTGACTCGGTGCATCGGGAATCGCTATGGGGGATCCTGAGGCTCAGGGAATTCCGACACAGATTATTGGCCTTTATAGCAAGCCTCTATACTGGTACTGAAAGTGCTGTAAAGTGTGGGTGGGGGTATTCGAATTCTTCCCTGTTAATTCAGGGGAGAGGCCCGGCTGTGTCCTTGCACCCACACTTTTCACACTTGTATGGGCTGGATAATGGGCAGAGCTACAGCCAAGTCAGTGCGGAGCAAACTAGGCAATATTAAGGTCTCGACTTGACTTTGCCGCGATGTTCCATCCTATTGATCCTTGGAGTCATTTGCGGCTCTTGATGCATTTTAGCATGAGGCGAAGCCCCTGGCCCAGAGGTCTCCGACCAAGACCAAGATTTAAAGGCTTTGGGGCCTGTTTTGGGAACCCGTTCAGTCGATCCTGCTTTCGGCGAGACGTTAAGTCACGAAAGTTTTACATACCTTGGTAGCGTAGTCCATATCCCCTGGGTTGTCCAGACCAGGAAAATCATTTTGACGGATTGGTCTGGAAAGAGCCATGAACTCGATCAACAAGAGCATTTGGAGATGTCGGTACCTATGCAGAAAGGGCCAAGCTCGTGTCTTCAAGGCCTTGATACTTCAGTTTTGCTCTATGGAAGCGAAACCTGGACCTATCCATGCCTTGGGGTCTCGCCTGATGCCTTTTGTAACAAGTCCTTCGCCGGATCATGGGTACAGTTGGCAGGACCACGTGTCCAACCGGCGGTTTACACGTGAGACTGGCATTGGACCTGTTACTTGCATATCCGGAAACGCCAACCGGCTATATGGCCACCTAGCTCGCCTCCTATGGCCGACCCTGCCCACCAGGTTGTCTCTTGCGAACAACCCTGGTGGAGGGACCTGTGGGACTCCTAGGAGATCATGGCTTGGGCAGCTCGACAGACCTTCCCTGAGGAACTAGAGATGGGCCGTGTGCCTGCCTGGAGACTCGCCTCGAGGGATCCTCGTGGCTGGAAGCGAAGGGTGGATGCGGCCTGCGCCCCCTCGGCGTTAGCCCCCCTTGATGATGATGTGATATATAATATATTTACATAAAAAACACACACACAAACACAACACACACACACACACAAACCACACCATATATTTATGTGTATATATATATGTATATATATATATATATATATATATATTATATAAAATATATATTTTATATTATGTATATATATATATATATATATATATATATATATAATTATATATATATATATATATATATATATATACATGTATTAAAAACCTTAGCCTAAGCGGTAAACTGAAGCAAGCAAGGTCGAGGCAATCACATTCCCCGACAATTTCAAAAAGGAAACACTTCGATGCCTCAGGGAAGAGCTCGACAACGTGAAACATAGTGCCCAAAAATTTCGTCAAACACCGCATCGATGATGGCGCAGAAAGAATATATATATATATATATATATATATATATATAATATATATATATATATATAATATATATATATATATATATATATATAGATATGCATATATTTATGTATATGTATATCTACCTTTTTCCATCTTTCCTCTCTATGTATATGTGAGTGTGTTGGTGTG
>NW_023641390.1:0-2500 GCF_015228065.2 Penaeus monodon
TATTCTTTCTTATTCTTATTCTTATTCTTTTCTTTTTCTTGTTCTTATTCTTTTCTATTTATTCTTATTCTTATTCTTATTCTATTCTGTTCTTGTTCTTTTTTCTTATTCTATTCTTATTCTTGTTCTTATTCTTTTTTCTTATTCTTGTTCTTGTTCTTGTTCTTTTCTTATTCTCATTCTTATTCTTATTCTTATTCTTATTCTTATTCTTATTCTTATTCTTGTTCTTGTTCTTATTCTTATTCTTATTCTTGTTCTTGTTCTTGTTCTTGTTCTTTTCTTATCCCTATCCTTATCCTTATCCTTACTCATACTCTTATTCTTATTCTTATTCTTATTCTTATCCTCATTCTAATCTTTATCTTTACTCTTATTCTTATTCTAATCCTTATCCTTATCCATATCTTTATCCTAATTCTCATTCTTATCCTCTCATTCTGCATCGCCTGGATGTCTTTCGCTAGTCCTTGAATTTAAAAGCTTGATTCACTCTCGTAGATAGTCACCTAATTTAGAATTGTGACATTTTTTTTCTTCAGTTTCCTCCTTTTATTTCTCTCTTTTTCGTCTCAGGAAAAGCAAAAAGAACTTCTTTTCAATGTGCTTGTTTTGCGTGTTGTCTGTGTGCTTTCTGTTTATGTAATGGCTGTGTGTTCTTATTGTGTGATTGAGATCAGTGTTCCCCAAATTTCAGTCAGGTTTATCGAAATTGTAACCATTTTTTTGTTGTTTTCGCTTGTTTTGTTTTGTTTTTTCTCTCTCTCCTTTTTCCTCTTATACTTTTTTCTTTTGGTCTTCTTCTCCTTCTTCTTTTCCTTTTTCTTCCTTCTCTCCTTCTCTTTCTTCTTCTCCTTTTCCTTCTCATTCTCATTTTCATTCTCTTCTCATTTCCATTCCATTCTCATTCTCATTCTCATTCTCATTCTCATTCTCATTCTCATTCTCATTCTCTTCCTTCTCCTCGCTCCTCCTCCTCGCTCCTCCTCCTCGCTCCTCCTCCTCCTCCTCCTCCTCCTCCTCGTCTCATCCCGCTCCTCCTCCTCCCCCCTCTCCTTTCCTTTATTTTTCTGTTTTTTCCTTCATCCCAAAGAAAATGAAATAGTCAGATGCCCTTTCAACGAATCTCTTTTCACGCATTGTGTTGAGCCTTCTTCTCCGTCATTGAATCTTGAATCAATCTCGTAGATGCATGATCAACTATTTCAGAATTTTACATTTTCTTTCTTTTACTTCCTTTCATTTTCTTCTTCTTGCATAACGTGATATAATCATCCTCATAATCTATGCCTTCTTCCTCTAATTAGTGGGCGGTGTAAAGCAATCCAAAACGCATTGATATTCCTTTCCTTTGAGTCGTGATAGATACCTTATATTTTCACCAAGATGCGTCTTTCGGACATAAAAAGGGCTCATTACGCCTTTCTTAAAGGGTGTATGATACTGGCCTCCAAACGCATTATAAACGTTTCTCAAGTTTAAAGATATAAATGGGAACGTTTCCTCGCTAGAGAAGCGTTAGAGTGTTAGCTATGCTTTAAGAGTACTGTTGAGGAAGTTCTTGGGTAATATTAATGGGTAATATAAAAGATAGTGCGTGGTTATCAGTTCGCGTTGTTAATTATTATGTTTATATCTCTTGTAAAGATTTGGGCATTTTTTGCAAGAGTAAACAGTTCTCGAAATGTAGCGCTGATATGTGGATATGGAATTAGGTGATAGATTACCCGACTGTTAAAGGGGTATTCCTTTACTGCCGCCTTTTGGCTATATGATTTCCAGGAATAAGCCTATGGCTATATTTGGCGTTTTTAACCTTTTTTTTTCTCTCATTCCTTTTTTATGCACGCCGTTCGAGGAAGATTTAAATGATTTTATTTTCTTTTCTTTTTTCTTTTTCTTGTTTACTGCGTCTTCTTTTTGTTCTGTGCTGTTTGTGTTTAGTCTTTTTCTTTTTTATTTGTCTTCTTCTTTTTTGTTCTGTGTTTCGTTTTTTTTTTTTCTTTTTCTTTTTTCTTTTTCAGTCGACGTGTAGGCTATGGCACTTCATTCCAGTTAAAAGTGCCCCCTTGCGCAACGGGTAATTATTTGCCTCCTGTGCTTCCCTCTCTATTGGTATTTGGCTTCGTCCCATTATTTCAGGCGTTCATTTTTTGTGTATTGTCTTTCTGTTTTGCTTGTGTATGTGAGGGGACTCCTTAGCCTGAGAAAGTTTATGTTCTATATTTTGCTCGCCTGTCTTTCCGCACTAGCTTTTATAGGCTTGCATGGTTTGTCTATCGTCGTTGGTTCCCTTCTCTATGTCCTTCTCTTTGACTATCTATCCGTTTATGTCTGTCTGTTTGTCTGTCTGTCTGTCTATATTGTGTTGCTTGTTTGAGTCTATTTCTCTCTCTCTTCTCTCTTCTCTCTCATCCTCTCCTCATTCTCTTTCTTTCTCTCTCTCTCTCGTCTCTCTCCATCTCTCTCTCTCTCTCTCTCTCTCCTCTATATATATATA
>NW_023641390.1:7500-41576 GCF_015228065.2 Penaeus monodon
GTAGATTTTGTTGATGTTTGACTGGGTGTGGATGATGCTCCCAGTGAAGGATTATTTTTGTTAGTACAACTAATTTGAAATGTCTCTTTGAGTATAGGCAATTAGACATAGATATATGGACGGTGGTATGTGTGTACATATATATGTGTGTGGTTGTAATATATGTATATTATATATATATATATATATATATATATAATTATTATATATAATATATATATATATATATATATATACATATATATATATATATATATATTATATAATATATATGTATATATGTATGTACTATACATATATACAGGTATTACCCAAACACGCATGGGTTATGATTTGCGTACGCGTGTATTGAGTGTTAGACAAACAGGTAGATTAGATAGGTAGATAGATAGACCGATATAAATAAAGTCTATATATCTTTTTTGTGTGTGTGCGTACGCTTGTACTGATATGTTCGACAAAGAAAGAGATAGATAGATAGACAGATATGATATATTCATATCTATCTATCCTATATATATGTGCGTGTGTGTGTGTGTGTGTGTGTTTTATATATATATATATATAGATATATATATATATATATATATATATATATATATATATATATTATTATTATAAACATATTATATATATATATATATATATATATCTATATATCTGTGTGTGTGTGTGTCTGTGTGTGTGTGTTTATATATATTTATAATATGCATATGTATATATATATATATATATATATATATATATAGTATATAATATATATATATAAATATATATATATATATATATATATTATATAATGCTCGTAAATATTACTCTTTCTCGTTCTCCGCAAATGACGACTAACGGCTGTCAGACTAAATCAATAGCAACATTCGCTAAACTATTTGTTCGAGCGAAAACAAAGGCCGTTACTTTTACGTACTTCTGCTGCGTTGCCGTAAGTGGACCTTGACACGGTACCTTCGTTTACGTTTCAAAGGAGGATATTTCATGCATGCCTAGAAAAGATGATAATTGTGCGGGAACGCCGGGCGAAGTCGCGTTTTTCACCACATTAGTCCTGTCTGAGATGGAAGCCTGTAGGGAGCCCGTCAAGGGGGAGCGGTGTGTGCTGTCGGGCGTGTGTGCTGTCGTATGACGGTCCCTCTTCCAGGAACTCGCGGTCGTCGGGAGTCCGGTCGGTCGGCACCTCTTTTCCGCACAAAGCGGCCGTGAATTTCGCCACCCTTGTTCCTCTACGCGAGACTCGCCCTCGCGATCGGTTATCTCGATTAATCCCGCGGTTTTCGAAGCGTAATCGCTGATGAAAGTGATAAGTTGGGATTCGATACCCACAGCTCAGCCGATAACCGAACACTAAGCGATCGATCTCTAACGTTTTAATGCTGTTTGTTTCTGAGTCGTTTCGAAGCAGATCTTCAGGGATTATATCTGTAAATTTTCCCTTGAATGTTGTTAGTAGTGTAAAACCGAGGGCTTGTTTTAGGCATACAGTAACGGACTTTGATAGAACTCATAGTATATTTGCCTTTGAAGGTTGGGCATACCTAATATACGCAAGATAAACCGCTCATTTTCTCCCGATCACCATCAGAAATTTCTGCAATTTCATAGAGAAGAAAAATATGAGATCGTAAACGCTGTCATTGGTCGATCGGGCTGTGAGTAACGCCCGCAGCTTCAGCTTATAATTACATACCATGTCGTTCCCGCTGTCCCTCCTCACGCCTCATAAACGAGACCCGCACTGAAAACATCATATTAGGAGTCGCGTTCTCATAAAGTGGATTCCGTTTCATTCTCCGTGTTTCAGGAGGCTTATCACTGGAGGTCCGGCAATTTTACCCTCTCGTACGCCCGCTATCAGAGAGCCTGTATTTCAACGCCCATCGTACACTCTTACCCTTCCACCTTCGTATCCCCGTGATTTTTTGGCACCACTAGGGAAGATCTCTCTTCTCATTTCCTTCCCTCTCTTCCCTTCCACTCTATTCCTTCTTCTCCCTTTCTCTTCCTCTTCCCTCTCCCTCTGCTTGAAAATTCCTCTTCCTTCCCCTTCTCCTTCCCTGTCCCCCACGACCGTCTCCCTCTCCTTTTCCTTTTTCTAACTCCCTTCTCTCTATCTTTCAAGGATCTCTCACCTCTCCCATTCCTTCACCATGGCATCCCCCCCACACTTCCCATTTGCGGTGGCCCATAGGCTACTCTGGCGGCCAGAGAGCGGGGTCGGAGGGGGGAGGGTTCATGTGAGGGTTGTATGGGAAGATAGGGAAAGAGGCTAAGAGGGAAGGAGGTAACGAGTGGAAGGAGGGGAGGATGGCACATTGGGAGAGAGGGAGGGAGGGAGGTAGAAAGAGGGAGGAAGGGTGGATGGAAGGTAGAAAAAGGGGGAGGAGGAAGGGGAGAGTAGAGGAAGGGAGGATGGGAAAGCGGGACAAGGGAGGGGGTAGAGGGAGAGATGGAGGAGGCGAGTTTAGGACCGACGGGAATGATCACCATCTTTTAACCCGGCTCAGATGATGTGGAAAACGCGATTAAAGTGTGCTTCCATTCGTTGCTCCCTTGTTTGTGCCGGCAACACACACGCACCGGGAGTGGCAGCCACGCAGTCACCATTAAAGGGGCTTATCTAATTAATTCAACGATCCTCCCCCTTAATATCCGTCCCGTATCGTTGTAGGCGATTAGAGTGAGGTGTAAGAGATGGCGAGAGAGAGAGAGAGAGGAGAGGTAGAGATGGCGAGAGAGAGAGAGAGAGAGAGAGAGAGAGAGAGAGAGATAGAGAGGAGCTGAGAGAGCTGATAAATATGGTACGAAGCTCATCTCCGTGCCCTGATATTCGCCTTGATGTTAATTGAAGCATTATCTCTTGCCTATTACACGCTACACACAACTACACAGACACGCACGCACGCACGCCACAGCACTCACGCACGCACTCACACGCACTACACACACACAACACACACACACACAGCACACGCACCCAGCACACACACCATCTACGTATACACACATTGAAAGAGTATTCCAAGTCCCGTCTATTTGATTTGTAGCATTGTATACAAGGAGTTCGGTATGTATTCTTGTAATATTTTCACATTTTTATGATACAAACAACCCGTTTCAGTCTGTAAATTGTAAATTCATTTTTCATAACATGCTCAAAGATTCGGCAAGGCCCTTTGGAAAGTAATTTCTTAAGGTGCTTCGAAGTATTTTGCATATATTATATAGACAATGCGCAACTTCCATTACGGTCAATACGTTTATCGTGTCTGTTTGAGAAACACATTCCGAGTTAAATGTGACACATTTATAATTACTCTTCATTTCTTTCAAATATATTTGGCAGTGTTGATAATTTTTTTTTCGCTAAAATCTATGCCATGGCTTACTTTTGAATCTTACTTCAAGGTTCCCTCAAAATAACTACGTCTAATTTCAAACAGATACGAAATTGTGCAACAGGCAAAATATGACGTTAACAAAAAGCATGGTTTTTTGCAAATAGAGTGTCAGCAACCTGGGTTCTTCAGCGCATTTATTTGGCATTCGTGTCTCGCATAATGCTTAGAAAATGGAAGTTCTCTACTGCTTCGTGGTAGATAAGTCATATCACAAGATTAGAACCCAGGGAGGTATGTAAAATTCATAACGCTTTTACCGTAGGTAAGCACAGCATTTTACTTCGACATTTTAGGTTCATGGGCACGTGCGAATGAAAAGTATACGAGGGAACAATTTAGTGACTATGCCCTTCTCAACATTCTTTCCGATAAATCTCGCAATCGCACATCCAACACCAATATTTCACTCATGCATGAAAGTCATTTGAACGTCGAAGAACGGCGACAGAGGCGAAGATGTGGGATTACTGGACTGAGTTAGGGCGGACCATCTCAGCCCGGAGGATTACTGGCAGCGGATTCGAGTGTAAAACCTGATGTGCGGGCGGCGGTGGGGGCGGCGAGGCAATGGAGTTTAATTATTTTTAAAAATGGATGCGATGCGGCGTAATTATGCATGTTGTTTGCCATTTCTCTCGGGAATATCAGGTCATTTATTCCCCCCATTTTTTCCCGTTTTCTTTCGTCCGAGAATAACTTTTGTCAATATTCAGAGAAAGAGTTTTCCATCTAATGGAACGAAACGATAGCGAAGCCTTCACCATATTCAAACCCCATATTCTAGACGAATTCGCCTCTTCCAGCGCTTTGGCCTGAGGTGACTAGACCAAACGGAGGACCAGCTACATAGACGAACGGGCACTTAGAGCAACAAGTCGTTATCGTTCTTAGTACAGCCTCTGTTTATATGAGGTTTTGTGCCGTTGCAGTCCCGTGGCGGACCGATGTACAAGGAAGCAGTGTGACCCCGCTCTTCTTTTCCTTAATAACCTTTATCTCATGTCGGCGAGTTTTAGTTCACTCCCGAGACATACCTTGCTTTGCTTAGTATTTTCATAACCCTGTGTTAACCAATCAGCTTTAAGCAACTGTAACTGCATTTTGTTTTGATTATTTACAAAGGCGACATCTTACATATCAAGTCGGGATATTTCTCAAAACATCTATTAAAAAGTTGTTATGGATAATGTAATTTTTCTATACTGTGAGAGACGTATACTCATATCCTACTGATTCCTCACTGAAAAGCACTAGCACGTCATCTTTTGTATGTAGATCAGCAGTGACATCCTATTGTAATTCATCCTTGTTAATCAAGCAAATGAAGCATACTAAAGTGTTGTTTGCATAGACTGTTTCACGAACATCGAGGCGATAAAGGAGTTTGAAATCGCTGAATCGGAAATTCCGAAGCGGTGTTGTTGTTTTTGTTTCGTTTCTGTTCTTTGTTCGCTCTGCTCTTTGTTATTTTGTTTAATGCTTGTCCGCGTCTTGTGAATGTATTTTATAATGCGGATATATGCCGTATCCCCTGTGAATTATGAGGCTTCTTTGTTTATGTGTGGTACTTTCATGTTATATTTGCTTATATATATATTTAATTTATATTATATAATATATATATATATTATATAATATCTATATATATAATATATATATGTATATCTATATATACTATATAATAAAAATAATATATATATATATATAATAATATATACTAATATATATAATGCATATATATATGAATTATATACGCATTTCAAATAATTTTGTGGCCCGTTTTTAAAGAAAAAAAAAATTTTAAATATATGCATAGATATAGATATATATATATATATAGATATATATATATATATAGTGATGTGGGGGGGAGTTGTATAGTATATATATATAATAATATGTGTATATATATATATTATATATAATATATTATATATCTATATCTATATGCTATATATAGGAATATATATAAACGCATTTATATGCGTAATTTATATATATGCATATATATATATATATCTATAATATATATAATATATATATATAGTTAAATACTACGTTTTGATATATAGATATAAATGTGTGTGTGTGTGTGTGTGTGTGTATGTTAATATATATATATATAAATATATAAATATATATAATATAAGAAATAATATAATATATATATATATATATATATACTAATATCTGTGTGTGTGTGAGCTACTTGATAATACCCAATAATTTCTTGTGTAATTGCTTATTGTTAAACTGCGACGCAAATGAGCCCCAGCGATGGAGATCTGTTAAAAACCCGCTTCTGCTGTCGCTGCAGGCCGTGCGAGCAGCAAGCCCTCTGATTGCCTACATTCAGATTGCAAACGCCGCAAAGCAACCGGGGAGGACGTGGCTTTCAGCAAGGGAATCAGAATTTTGCTTCCATTTCTTTAATCTCCTTAAAATTTTAAAGAAAATGTATTGAATGCAAGGGATAACACACACACCACGATACAGAGAGAGAGAGAGAGAGAGGAGAGAGAGAGAGAGAGAAGAGGAGGAGAAGAGAGAGAGAGAGAGAGAGAGAGAGAGAGAGAGGAGAGAGGCAGGCAGGTGACAAACAGACCAGAGCCAGACAGACAGACCAGAGAGAAAGAAAGAGAGAGAGAGAGAGGCAGAGAGAGAGAGAGAAGACAGACAGACAGAACAGAGGGAGAGAGACAGAAACAGAGACCAAGACACAGAGAGAGAGAAAAGAGAGATAAAGCGCAACGCTAATTCCTCAGAAACTTTCTTCGCACTGGAGCGTACGTGAGTGTGACGTCATCATTGATCAACCGTATTAATCACAAAGTTATGCTCGTTTGAAATACATTGGTTCTTTAAGCTTATTAGCTTACTGCTTATTCATCGCCAGGTTTAATAAAAAATCGCGTGTTAATTGATAAAAAAAAGCATTACAATCATTAATGACAACAATATGTTTTCGATATTAGATCCGCATTTGATCAAATGTGACCTCATATTCTGTTGATATCCAGAGCGCGTCGGACAACCATGACTCAACATGGTTGGCCACGTGTCTCCAGGAATCAGGTGACTCACGCGGAATATCCAGAAGCCAGAGTAGTTTAAATAGACAGGGCTTGAGAAACAGTCATGAGGTGGTCTATTGGCGTTAATTTGCCAGGAAGACATGAGCTGAACCACTTCTGGGGATCCGTTCGCCTTCCCGAGTCGCCGCCTCCTCCCCCTCCCTCCTCCCCTACTTAGTACTGGTGCCCCCAAAGGGATGAAAAGGTATTTGTTAATTCGATGTATTCCATCTCGGATGCCGCTATCGTATGGACTCGTAAATCTGCTAGGTGTTGCACGTGCAAACACTCATGCGCTCAGGGGACAATACCGATAACCAACGACGCATTATGTCCGTCATACCCATTAACGCCAATAATGCACGCGAAGCTTTCATATGAATGCGCAGTATTGGTTTGCAAAAATGTGTTTATATATATATTAAGACTATATATATATATAATATATATATATATATATATATTGTGTGTGTGTGTGTGTGTGTGTGGGAGTGTGTGTGTGTGTGTGTGTTGTAATATGTTTGTGTTTGTGTGTGTGTGTGGTGTGTGTGTGTGTGTGTGTGTGTGTGGTGTGGTGTGTGGCCCATCCACACGCACACACACACACACATTCACGCAAGTATTGCACACACAACGACACACACATACACACACACACCACACACACACACCACACACACCACACACACACACACACAACACACACATATATATATATATATATCATATATAATTATATATATATATATATAGTATTATATGTGCGTGTGTGTGTGCGTTTGTGTGTGTGTGTGTGTGTGTGTGTGTGTGTGTGTGTGCACTACATGCTGTGAATGTGTGTTGTGGTGTGTGTGTGCACATAACATGCGTGAATGTGTGTGTGTGTGTGTGTGTGTGTGGTGTGTGTGTGTGTGTGGTGCGTGGTGTGTGTGATATGTTTGTGTCTGTGTGTGTGCGTGTGCGTGTGTATGTATGTATGTATGTATGCATGCTAATATTGTATGCTGGAGACTGAGTGAGAAACAGAGACAGACAG
Organism: Penaeus monodon; assembly: GCF_015228065.2. Taxonomy (NCBI): domain Eukaryota; kingdom Metazoa; phylum Arthropoda; class Malacostraca; order Decapoda; family Penaeidae; genus Penaeus; species Penaeus monodon. The sequence goes on from NW_023641390.1 coordinate 15,024, forward strand.
GCAGAACCAACAGAGAAAGAGATATGGGAGAAAATTATGATACACTTTTCATTTCCGGACGCAACATAACCACCTTCTTTTACGTTATGATATCCAGAATAAGTATCGTACCTAGTGCATCTTGCACGAACCCCACCAAATGTTGAAGAAACAAATCAAGTTAATAGCACTTCTGCGAAATCTCGTAAAGGCAATTAGTGTTGAGAAATTTACACTTATACGAAGAGCTGGGAACCGCGCTTTGAATTAAAAAATAAATAATCAAGATACTGTAGAAACACTGGATACGCTTATTTGTTATAATTTTATTCCAAGATTTTTTTCTTTTCAGGGGGGGGGGGGGGTTTTCCGAGTTGTGAACAAACTCTTTTATTTTATCAAGATCATAACTGAGTATCAAAATTGTGGATCTAAATGCCTAGTGTAATATCCAGCAACTTGTTAAGCACTTTGTAATAAGCAACAGTTATTAGAGCAAGTTCAATCGTAACTTGTTTGGATCCTCCTTATGTAACGGACTATTATTAGACTGTTATCTACTTGCAAACTGTGGCGTTGTTGTTGTTTAGCATTAATAGTTTTCTTATTCTGAAATTAACAGACAGTAATCGCTACTTACATATGTATCCAGACGTTGCTAAGTCTGGTAAAATTCCCCGTTATTGCCTCCTACATAACAGTATGCATCTTGTTTGTGTGTGAGTCTGTAAACGTGTTGAAGTCTTTGAGCAGAATTATCAGAAATCCTTGGAAGGAGATCATGTTTGACCAAACAGCACATTTGTACGAATTCCACTTTGTTCACACATAACGCACAATGTACGCACACGAGGTACACATACGCACACATACACGCGCACCATTAACATGGTTAAAGCCCAATCCGTTTCGGGGAAAGAGACCGCGGTTTTGTTTTTCACTGTCTTCATGTTTTTGTTTCCCAGGCTTAGTTCTTTTGCTCTTGTTTTATGTGTTTTTTTGTTTTTTCTCTTTTTTATGATGTATGTGATATGATTCCTTAAATATATGTTAATCACTGTAATCATTTCTTAATAATACAAAAGTACCTTCGTAACTAGTAAGTATTATTGATGTATTAATGTTTAAAGTGATATTATGTTTATATTTTCAGTAGACAACTAGAACACCGGGAGTAAGTGCTAGAGGCGGATGCGAGAGGGTGGCGGTCGTGGCGTGGGCGGCGCTGGTGCTCCTGCTGTGGCGCCCCGAGGGAGGCGTCGAAGCAGGAGGAACTCGATGTCCGCAGGGCTCGTAGGTACTCTTTGATTTTCCTTTCCACCTTTTCAACCTCTGTAATCACTCTATCTATCTGTTTATCTCTCTCTCTCGCTCTTCTCTCTCTCTCTCTCTCTACATATATATATATATATATATATATATATATAATAATATATATATATTATATATATATATATAATTATAAATATATATAGTAATGTACATATATATATATATATATATATATATATATAGTAATATGAGTATTATATATATATATATATATATAATATATATGTATACATATATATATATATATATATATATCTGCTATCTCTGCTTATCTCTTATCTTATATATATATATTATATATATATATACCATATATATATTTTATATATATTTTTTGTGTGTGCATATATATGTATTATATTCTATATATATATTATATATATATATATATATATATATATATAATATATAGATCTATTATATATATATATATATGTGGGTGTGTGTGTGTGTGTATGTATGTGTGTGGTGTGTGTGGTGTGTGTGTATTTATATATATACATACATATATACATACATACATAATATATCTATATATATATAGTATATATAATATTAATATATATATATATATATATAATATATATGTGTGTGTTGTGTGTGTGTGTGTGTGTGGTGTGTGTGTATACGTATGTGTGTGTGGTGAGTATACATATATATATAATATATATATATCATAGTATATATATATATATATATATATATATATATATATACGATTCTCGGTCTATATATACTATATATATATATATTTATACTATATCTCTATCTATATCCTATTATCCCCTTATATATATATATATATATATATATATATTATATATATATAATATATATATATTTCTTTATTAATTTATTTACACACAACAAACACACACACACCACACACACCCACACACACACACACACACACACACACACACACACACACACCACATATTAATATATATATCTATATATATATATAGATTATATATATATATATATATATCTATTTCTCCCTTTTTCCTCTCGTTCTGCGGCACTCCTGAATTCTGGTCTCCAACTAATTGTTTTTATTTTTCTCCCTACAGCCAGGACCTCAAAGTGATTTATTGAACGAATGTTTCTTACTGAAGCGGGTTACCTTCAAGGAAATATTTTCTTTACTTTTTGGCTTCCCTTTTTTGAGGGAGTGGAGGTGGGGGGGGGGGGCGGGGGGAGGACTTTTCTTTTGGCTGTTGAAGTTTCCCCCTTTTTCTCAGCCTATGTTATCTTCTTTTTTTCTTTCTTTTTCTTTTCTCCTCTAACATCTCTCTTTTCCTTCTCTGTGTCTCTCTCTCTCTCTCTCTCTTTTGCTCTCTTCTTCTTTCTCTCTCTCGCTCTTTCTCTCTCTCTCTCGCACTTCTCTCTCTCGTCGTCTCCTCTCTCTCTCGTCATCTTCTCTCTCGTCTCTTCTCTCTCTCTCACTTTCTATTTCTCCTCCTTTCACTAATTTCCCCCAATCTCTTCCTCAATCTGTGCAGTGCACGTCCACCAACAACACAATGACTCCTCACTCACTTCAGTCGCACGTCACTTCACTCAATCACTCAATTACTCACTCACTTACTCATTCACTTCACTCAACGCACACACTCACTCACTCACCTCATTCACTTCACTCATTCACTCACTCGGCACTCAACATCACTCACGTCACTTTTAAAAGATGTCCCCAGATTTGAATGTTGTAGCCTCTATGGGTTGTAGCCTAATGTTGTATTCCCTGAATGTTGCAGCTGAATGTTGTAGCCTGAATGTTGTAGCCTGAATTGTTTGCAGCAGCCTGAATGTTTGCAGCCTGAATGTTTAGCCCTGAATGTTGTAGCCTGAATGTTGCGCTGAATGTTGTAGCCTGAAATGTTGCAGCCTGATGTTGTAGCCTGAATGTTGTAGCCGAATGTTGCCAGCCTGAATGGTTGTAGCCTGAATGTTGTAGTCTGAATGTTGCAGCCTGATGTTGTAGCCTGAAATGTTTGTAAGTCTGAATGTTGGCAGCCTGAAATGTTGTAGCCTGGTCCTACGGGAAAATATATGCTCGTAAAGATCGGCGGACATTTCCATCGGGTTTTGCCTTTTTTTTGCGCCGAAACAAATGAATGTTTTGAAGCGCTTCTCTGCCAGGGCAGGAATGAAATATTTTTTTAGATTAAACTTTACTGTTTGAGTATGGTGTGTGTGTGTGTGTGGTGTGTGTGTATGTTGTGTGTGTGTGTGTGTGTGTGTGTGTGTGTGTGTGTGTGTGTGTGTGTGTGTGTGTGTTATGTTATCATTATCATCATCAATATCATTATTTGTATCATTATCGAAAAGCAGAGATGAATATCAGTTTATTTATCATCATCATCACCGGGGGGGGGGGCCGTTATCATCATCATCATAATCATCATCCATCACCATACAATCACACCACCATCATCATCCATCATCATCATCACTATCATCATCATTACATCTCATCATCATCATCATCATCATCACCATCACATCACCATCACCAACTCATCATTCATCATAACATAATCATCATCATCACCATCATCATCACCATCATCAACATCACATCACCATCATCATCCATCATCATCACCATCATCATCATCACCACCTTGACCATCATCACCCATCATCATCATCACCATCATCATTATCATCATCACATAATTATTATCATAGTAACATTATCCACACCATTACCATTTTTATTGCTGTTTTATGAGATATAATAATGCAACAGAAAGCAATAATCGTACACCAAGACTAGAAAACAGACCAAGAACAGATTATGCATTATTTCACAATTCTTTCATTATTCATTCCTATGTTTTTTTGTTGTTTTGTTTTTTCGTGACATTTTCTTTTTTTGTTATATTTCCTCCAGCTTTCCATTATTCGTTTCCTCCTTACTGTTTTATTTCATTTTTCATTATTCATTCTTTCACTAGCTCTTCATTATTCATTCTCTCCATATCTCTTCGTTATCAATATTTTTTTTTATTAATCTTATTTTCACCAGATCTTTATTATCACATTTCACTATTTCTTTTCTTCCTTATCTTTCACCATTTCTTCTTGTGACCATTCTTCCATTTTCAAGTATTTCATCAATTCGCTCCCAAGTTATTCATTCATTTATTCAACTCCCCTTGCAGAAAAATCGGTGATCGACCTCCTGCAGCCTTACCTCGGCGATATCGGCATGGCTCTCCATGCGTTTCATCGATAATCGTCCAATCGGGATGGGGGTTCCAAATTCATCAGCATCACGCGGATCAGGTGTGGTGTTTCGGTCTGAGGTTTTTGGTAGATTGGAAAATAGAGATGAGTGGGTTTTTTTTTTTTTGTATATTTGTTACTTGTTGTTTGTAGTTTTTTTTTTTTTTTTTTTTTTGTATTGGTCATGTTTGTTATTCGGTTTAGTTAATATTGGTGTAGGGGTTGCCAAATTCATCAGCATCATCGCGGATCCCGGTGCGGTGTTTCGGTTTTGCGTTTTTGCGATAGATTGGAAATAGAAGATTAGTGTTTTTTTTTTTGATAGTTGTTATTTGTTGTGTAGGTTTTTGTTTGGTGTTGTTTTTGTATTGGTATGTTTGTTATTCGGTTTTAATTAATATTGGTGTAGGTTTGCTAAATTCATCAGCATCATCGCGGATCAGGTCGGTGTGATCGGTCTGAGGTTTTGATAGATTGGGAGATAATGAGTGTTTTTGTTGTTGTTGTTTGTTTATTTGTTACTTATTGTTTGAATATTGGTGGTTTTTTTTGTTTTTTTGTATTGGTAATTTGTTATCGGTTTAATATATTCGTGTAGGGGTTGCCAAATTCATCCAACATCATCGAGTTTTGATAATTGGGAGATAAGAGATGTTTTTTTTTTTTTTTTTTTTTTTTTTTTTTTTTTTTTTGGGTATATTTGTTATTCGGTTTAGTTACTATTGGTGTAGGGGTTGCCAAATTCATCATCATCAAGTATTTGATGAGTTTTTTGAGAGATAAAAGAAGTGATAGGCAGAGATAAAAATTAGAAGGGGTATGATAGTTAAGAGATTATAGATACGAATTTTGTATTATTATTTTTATTATTCATCGCGGATCAGATAGTGTGGCTTTGGTCTGATGAGTTATTTGAGAGATAAGAAAAGGTGATCAGTAGAGATAATTCCTAGAGCTTTTTTTTGAGAATAATGATAGTGCAGAGATAATAGATAAGAATTTTTATATTTATTAGTAGGTAGAGATAAAAGATTAGAGGGTTTCTTTCCTGTTCTGATAGTTATCTTATATTTGTTATTGGTTTTGTTGTAGAGAAATTGTTGAATGTCTCTAAACTTATCGTATCATACGATAATAGGGATTTTTATTGCTTAAATCTATGAAATATTCCGGGTTTGTGATAAGTATGAAAGATGAGAGAAAAAGGCAGAGAGAGCGGTTTTTAACTATATTAGTTAATGGTATATCTTTTTCGTGGTTTCGCTAATGATGTGTCGGTATGAGCGGTGCCGAACTCATCAATGTCGCGTAAATAAGTGTATCTTTGTAAATAAGGTATGAATATCGAAATATGAATCTTAAATCCTCGTATGAAATAATCATATATGTAATTAATATCGCAATGTCTGATGTGCTATATCGTATAGAAAATCATCATGGAACGTTTTTAATTTGGCCAGTACGGGTGGCCAAAACTTTATCAATTAGCAGTATATGATATCACAGATATTTACATATATATGGTAAATAAAGATCGGTTATGGATATGGAAAGCTACGTACATCATTATATCACTGGTGAGTTATATGTTTAGTGATGTAATGAATAAAATAAACAGTAACGATATTCCGTGCTGTCAGAAATTGCTATAATAATAATTCTCAATTCGTATTGACGTGCGTGACGTCACTAAGTGATCAGAATATACGTTGTGACTTAATAACAATGTTTATGGTATAGAATGTTTTGTGATTAGGGTGAAAGAGAGACTCAAAGTAATTATGGTTTTGCCCAATCAACATTAAAGAGGATATGCATAGTAAAATTAATACCGCATTGCCAAGGTATTAAACACCATCGGCGGATAATTGGAAATAGCTTGTGATATATAGAGTTATGTGAATATTAAAGAGCAAAAAGATAAGATCACGGTTATATTCCAGCCACTGAAATATCACTGTTACATGACTGGTAAGTTTCTATCGAGTATTGTTTCCCCCCCCCCCCCCCAAACTTGAGAGACATAAAATATTAATATCATATATATATATATATATATATTATATATATATATATTATATATTATATCTAATATATATATATATACATATATATATATATATATATATATATATATATATAGTATATATATATAGTATATATATATATATATATATATAATAGATATAGTGTGTGTGTTGTTGGGTGTGGGTGTGTGTGTGTGTGTGTGTGTGGTGTGTGTGTGTGTGTGTGATAAACAAATCAATAAATGTATACATTACTTATTTATTTATTTATACCCTACAAATATTTATATATATATATATATATAATATATAAGTATATATATATATATATATATATATATATATATTAAACGTTGGGTTTATATTAAGCCCATTAACAATAGCATATACCAGTGCTATTGTTATAGATAATAGGTATTTATATATTTATCCCACAGTATTATTTCAGCATTGTTGATCATCCCATTAAAGACTGTCGATGCGAACGAAATTATTAGGCAAATTGATTTAATTGGGGCGTAATTATTAATGACCCTTTCTAGAAACCTGATTTCATTAGTTTTCTCCTTTTTTAGGTAATATTTTTTCGATATTGCATGATATTCGAATTTTCCTTTCTGCAATTTCGTTCTGTTTTTTTTTTTTATCGTACTCATATATTTTGCCAAGCTTATAAAGGGGAAGTAAACTGTATAAACAAACACATACTTAAAGGCGCGTGATTTGTTTGAAATATCCAGCATGAAGCTAATTTTGTTTGTTTGTTTGTTTTTGTTTCTTCCTTCTCCGTGTCCTCATATTCAATAATATTTGATTTCTTAAATGCTGATGTAACGTATGCTTGATTTGTTGATGACTTCAAAACCGAAAGCGTTTCTTTTTTTTTCTTGCCATTTGTATCTTAAGCTTACAAAAAAAATAATAATGACAATTTTTGTTATCAAATACGGAGAATGCTTTAAACTTCACCATCTAAAGAATAAACGAATTTTAAATAGAAAACAAAATCGATACACACTGCATGATGCTACGTCAGTCCGTGATCAAAAGATTATAGTGTTTTGGGGGGGGGAGGGGGGGGAATAGCACCGAACCGTTTATTAGTATGGGTATAAGCCTTTCCGGGATAATCCGCCAGACCAGGCTATAACTGTGGCGTCGCCGGAAGTTACGTCACGCAAAATCAAGGCCACTTATGTCATGGCGCCTGCTTATATTCAATGTTTTCTGTATGATTCTCTCTATGGCTGTCTGTCTGTCGTCGGTCTCTCTCTCTTTCTCTCTCTCTCTCTCTCTCTCTCTCTCACTCTCTCTCCTCTCTCTCTCTCTCTCTCCTCGTCTATCTCGATCTCGTCTCTCTCTCTCTCTCTCTCTCTCTCTAAATCTCTAATCTCTAATCTCTCTCTATCTCTATCTATCTATCTATCTATCTATATCTATCTATCTATATCTATCTCCTATCTGTCTATCTACCTCTATCTATCTATCTCTCATTCTCTCTCTCCCCCTCTCTCTCTCTCTCTCCCCTTCTTTCTCTCTCATCTCTTCTCTCTCTCTCTCTCTCTCTCTCTCACGTCTCATCTCTGGCTCTCTCTCTCTCTCTCTCTCTCTCTCTTCCATCTCCATGTCTCTTTGTGTTTTAACCTTTTTTCGATGAACGAAAATGATGAAAGAACGATGACAACATCGATGCCTAGTGGTTATTCCGATTAAGTCAGTTGGAGATACGTTGTGGCGGCACGATTACAGGACTAAGAAAAAATATTAATTTATCCCGCCTACAACTCACCGACGGCCATTCAGGTCTTCAACCTTCCTTAATTAACGCCTAGACAGTGGCATAGACGGAATACGGTTGCACAAATTAGCCAGCAAGTTAATGACTTCGTACTCCACAACTGCATAGTCTGCAAGATCATTAAAGATTCATTTGACTGCATTGAACGAAATTCCGCGTGCCGATGTCTCGAGGAAAACATTGCGTTTTGGTGTCCATGTATAAAAATCTTACTCGATATTGGCCACCTCCGCTGTATCCTAGGGAAAATTATACTGACATAGTAGCTTATATTTGACCATTGTCACTCCTAAAATGTATTCAGAGAGAGCCATCGTCTGCAGAATGATACATACATGGAAATTGTAACGGTTCATCTCACTTCTCTCATAGTTCTCTGATTTTATGGCGTTTTTCAGCTAAACCTTTGGTACTTCAAATATATGACTCCTTGAAATACTGATCTCTGAAAGTTTAGTTCCGGTAATTGCCTCATTTTCTTTCGGGGGGTAAAAGAAATACCTCGAGAGTGGGGACTGAGGTAGGTATTTGCTGTATTTCATCGATATTCAAGATATTATGGCCTAAATGTTTAATGTAAAATCTTTTCGAGTCTTTTTTAAGACTACTTTACTAATGGAGAACAGCATTGAAAAATTTTAAAAATATACATATCTTAGCTCAGGGACTAATGTAAAGTAAGAATAATTCATATTTTTCATTAACCTCCAAAATCTAAGTACGAATGCCGCAATATTCAGTAATTCTAATTTCTTTCTTATTTTCATAGTCATATCATTTTTAACTGAAAGCAATAAAATAAATCGCATTTTTTCAACGAATGAAACGAATATACAAGAGTTAGCTTTTCACGTCCCGCACAATGTGTTGAAGCCGTTTCATCTTAACGATTCGACATATAATGGAACTATCCATGTCATATTTAACCTGTGATCAGTTTTGGGTATGACTCCCCAATAATATGCATAATGAAGTAAGGTCCCCTCTTCCGCAGGTGTTTAATATTCCGAGTCGAGGATTGGAATATTCAGGCTCATACATCCCATGGCTGAAGGAAACTACTTGGCATGTTTGAATTTGTCTCGACGCCTCGACCAGGGGACACGGGGTAAGTTTGTGCGTTTTCTTTTCCTCTGTTTTATCTAAAGTATTGGAAAATTTATGAGGGACCCCCCCAACCCTTTTGGTTTAAAACATTAGTATCCGCTGTGTACTCAGACGTTGCACATACTGATAAGCTATACGTATGTGTTATTTATTATATTTGACGACAGCATGATTCATATTTTTAAGAATAATAAAAAATACGGAGAATAGATTGCCAAACTGTATAAGGAAATGACGTGGTATTTGAGTATTTCACGTCGCTTGTAACTTTTGATGAAGTGGCCAGCTACTTTTCAAGTTTAATTTTAGATGCGTGAGTGGATTGCTTCCGTGACAGGCGGTAGGGGGGGGGAGTATAGACACACACATAGTCCAGACAGGCAGAGACTTAGAGACGAAGAGAGAGAAATAGAAAGACAGAATAATAGACAGGCAGACAGCGCTTGGGCCAAAAAAAAGAGAGGGGGGGTGGGAGACAGACGGTTAGTAGACGACAGACAGCTCAGAGACTGAGTGGAGGAGTAGCATGAGACATACGCTTTTTTGTTTTTTCTTTTTTCTTTTTTTCTTTTTTTTTTTTTTTTTGTAATGTTTTCCAAAATCCCAAATACTTTTGATACACTCTGATAATGGTTTGCGCGATATTTTTTTTCACGATATATTTCCGTAGTCCAGATAGGGATTTATAATTTTCATCGATTACGAATCGCATCGTAAAGTTTCTTGATATATCTCTTTATTGTAAAAATACTAAAATCATCTATGTGCCGTTTTAGCATACATCAAATAAAAACAATGTTCGCGCTATACGGGTAAGATTTGAAGTCTTCCTGCTGGAACGACATGGTAAGAATTTCCATGTGTCTGAGTTATATGAACGTGGTATGACTTCGGTGGCTTTTGAATGTTTTCAAAATCATTTCTGTATCTCTATGATATAACCTCACACAAGGCTCAAAAATATCAAAGAAATGCGTATATCCTTGATTTGTTGATGTGATTCAATCAGTAGTCCAATAAATGGTCCGTATTCATTGGCATTACCCTTGGCATAGTTATCTGATTTAGACACGGACTCGTTCGCTGTGGATACGATAATACGCAAAACTATGGCATTGTTCCACTTTTCATACGAAGAACAATGTATGTAATAATGAAAAAATAGTTGCAGAATCTGAAAATATTTAACGCTTTCCACAGCATTTGCGAAGGGAAGAGTGGTGGTGTATAAACAAATAGCTGTAAGAGTTGTCAGGTAACTTTTTTTCATTTTTATTTGAAGTTTCCACAATGTCTTGCTTGTATTAAAAAATCATACCAGCATATAAGCACTTTAATGGCTCTCCCATTGCCTTCTTTATGTGAAATCAATAAAGATACACTTTTTTTTCAATACTTTGATTCCAGTATAAACTTCGATGATGTATTTTGTTTGGGGCCGTGATATAAACTTGAACGGGAAAACACTCTTCCGTGGTGTTGAATACTATGATAGGAAAACCCCAATGCAAAAACTAATTTATTGAAATGGAGACTACTTGATAGATAGGTAAAGATAGAGAGGATTGTCACAGAGAAAATGCAAGTAAAGGAAATACAGTCTAAGTAACTATAGGCAGATAGTAAAAGCAATGAAAGGAAAATACAGATCTATATAATAGACTGATTTTTAATTGGGTTTTTTTCCCTCTCCTCCTCTCCCCTTTTCCCTTTCTTACTTCTCCTCCTCCCTCCTCCTCTCCTTCACCTCCTCCTTAACCTCTCCCTCCCCTCCTCCTCCTCCTCCTCCTCCTCCTCCTCCCCCTCCTCCTCCCTCCTCCCTCCTAGCCCTCCTCCCTCCTCTTCTTCTCCTCCTCCGACTTCTCCATTTTCTCTCCTCCCTCTCTCCTTCCTCCTCCTCCCTCCCTCGCCCTCACCCTCCATCCATCCATCCATCCATCCATCCATCCATCCATCCAATCCATCACCCTCCCTCCCTCCCCCCTCCCTCCCTCCCCCCCTCCCTCCCTCTCCCTCCCATACCCTCTCCATCACCTTCCCTTTTCCACCCTTCGTTTAGGATTCAACATGGAGTCGCCAACTCTTTGCGTGACATCGCTGACGGACTTCAAGATATGTGCGCGGGAGATTCGCTCTTGACACCATGGAAGAGTACACGAGACCCATCCACACCTTGTACAAGCGCTTCCTCTTGTACAGAAAACACACGGATAAGGTAAGTCTTACTTTTTCATGTGCATTAGTATGGTTTTATCATGTGCTGTATCGTGTAGTTTAGACATTTCAGGTTTAGATATTGTTTTATGATATACATTTCTGTACCATCACGTTTATTACGTGAGCATTTAAGAATGTTTACGATAGTTTTTTTATGATACGCGAGAATTCTGTTTTCTTGATTCACTACGCGGGAAGGAATTTGTGCAAGAGTCCTCGGAAGGCTGCTTTTTACAGAATTAATTACCCAGAAAACTTTGCATCTCATAAATTTTTGGTGCTAATGTTGGATGAGTCTAATTACGTTTTTAAGATTTCTAAAGCTGCCTCGTTTTTTTCGTTCCTTTTCCTTTTTTGACAAAGGTTTGAAGTGGAATTTTTTATTTAAGTCATGGTTGGGATAACGAGAAATACGATCATTTATGGTGATTACTTCAGCGTAGACCATTAGGTTTTTCTCTCTCTTCCTTTTCTCTCTCTTCTCTCCCTCTCTCTGTTCTCTCTCTGTTCTCTCTCTCTCTCTGTTCTCTCTCTGTTTCTCATCTTCTCCTCTCTCTCTCATCTCTCTTCCCCCTCTCTCTCTCGAGTTTCTCATCGCTCTCTCTCTTCTCTCTCTCTCTCCTCTCTCTATCTCTCATCTCTTTCTCTCTCTCTGCTCTCTCTCCTCTCTCTCTGGCTCTCTCTCTCTCTCTCCTCTCCCTCTCTCTCTCTCCTCTCTCTCCATCTTCTCTCACCTCCGTCTCTCCTCTCTCTCTCTCTCATTCTCTCTCTCTCTCATTCTCTCTCTCTCTTCTATCTCCTCTCATTCTCTCTCTCTCTCTCCCATTCCTCTCTTCTCCCACCCCGCTCTCTCTCGCTCTCTCTCTCTCTCTTCTCCTCTCTCTCTCTCTCTCTCTCTCTTCTCTTCTCTCTCTCTCTCTCTCCCTCTCTATCTGTCTATCTATCTATCTATCTATCTATCTATCAATCAATCTGTCTATCTCTTCAGCTTATCCCTTTGTCTCTTTACCTACCTATATAAAAATTATGAAGATTTAGCGTGGTGTTCCTTTGAGGTAGAGACCACACCCTTATGGCCCCCCCCCCCCCCCCCCACCCCCCCCCACCCCCCCCCCCCCCCCCCCCCCCCCCCCCCCCCCCCCCCCCCCCCCCCCCCCCCCCCCCCCCCCCCCCCCCCCCCCCCCCCCCCCCCCCCCCCCCCCACCCCCCCCCCCCCCCCCACCCCCCCCCCCCCCCCCACCCCCCCCCCCCCCCCCCCCCCCCCCACCCCCCCCACCCCCCCCCACCCCCCCCCCCCCCCCCCCCCCCCCCCCCCCCCCCCCCCCCCCCCCCCCCCCCCCCCCCCCCCCCCCCCCCCCACCCCCCCCCCCCCCCCCCCCACCCCCCCCCCCCCCCCCCCCCCCCCCCCACCCCCCCCCCCCCCCCCCCCCCCCCCCCCCCCCCGCCCCCCCCACCCCCACCCCCCCCCCCCCCCCCCCCCCCCCCCCCCCTTCGCGACAGTGTGGTCTCCCATGATTCCCATTCTGTCATGTCTGCTCATGGCGCCATTTGCATGACATGGCGGCCCCCTGAAAGCTGCACAGAGAAAGAGCATCGCTGCTGCCGCCTACAGAGAGTTTTATAGTATTTTTTTTTTTTTTTTTTTTTTTTTTTTTAGAGGTTTGCTTGGCCAGTGGTCGTCATTGGAGAAAGGATATGTGCATGTATTTGTTCTCGTTGCCGTTCAGAACAGCTGTGTGTTTTAAGACTGAAACGAATTGAAATTTATTTTACTTAGACTTTACTTGTTGGTTGTGAGTGTAGGTACGACGCACAACTATGCTCCTTTTACCTTTAATAAAGCGAGAATGCCACAAAGAACTGTACGTTCTTAAACATAGAAAAAGTCGTGACGCTCCTATGATCGAATCTCGGCAGACTGGCCTTGCCTGGAACAACCCAAAAGATGTGTCTCGGTGTGAAGGAGAAGTATCCCGTCGTCTGGACGTGCAGGAGAGGCCTTGGTGGTAAGAACGGCGCCGAGGAAAGAATGAGACCTCTCGCTTCGTCCCTAGAGTCTCTTCTACATGTTGCACACGCTCTAAAGGTGGGTGCGTTTGGGGTCCTTCCTCCTGTCTCAAGGCTGTGTGGGTGTCTGTCGCTGCCTCTGCCCTTTTCTCTTTCTCGCCTGTCTGTCTCTCTCTCTATCTCTCTCTCTCTCTCGCTCTCTCTCTCTCTCTCTCTTCTCTCTCGTCTCTCTGCTCTCTCTCTCTCTCTCTCTCTCTCTCTCGTCATCTCTCATCTCTCATCTCTCTCTCTCTTCTCTCTCTCTCTTCTCCTCTCTCTCTCTCTCTCTCATATTCCCATGCCATCCCTCTTTCTTCCTCCTCCTCGCCTCCATCCTCCCTCCCACATCCTCCCCTCCCTCATCCTCACTCCTCCCTCCCTCCTCCTTCCTTCCTCCCTCCTCCTTCCCTCCCTTTTCCCCCCCCCCCCCCTTTTCCCCCTCCTCCCTCCTCTCTTTCTCGTCCCGTCCCTTCTCTTCTTTTTTTCTTCTCCTCCACTTCCTCCCTCCGCTTTCCCTTTTTTTTTGTATTCTTGCAAATTCGTACGTTTTTTTTTTTTTTTTTCTCACGACGGTGCAAACTTTCCCTGGGGGGTGTTTGTTCCACTCTGTTTTGTCTTTCCGCTCTGCTGGCCTCTGAGTCTATGCGTAACGTGTTTTGATTACAAGCAACTTTATTTACTGTATTATGTGATGTATAATGATTTCATTTCCGTCCTGTATTTGATTATGCTTCCTGCATTATGCGGATTTTTTTTTTTACATTATCTCCTCTTCCAGTCCTTTCTATTTTAAATGTAAAAAATGCATTTTGATTTCAAGCCATCGAAAGTGTTGTCCCCTTGGAAAAAAAAGTACTTGTAAAGAAGTTTTATGTAAAACGATTTATAATCTATTTTCCCAACGATGTAATCAAGAGAATTAATCCAAAAACGTCAAGTTTCGCATTATTTTTTAATGAATATCACTGGGTGGCAATGTCCAGGAAAATCAGATATGAAAGATTTTTTTAAAAATAGAATCCCCATTAACTCACTCACGACTTTAAAAGATGTCCCCAGATTTGAATGTTTTAGCCTGAATGTTGTAGCCTGAATGTTGTAGCTGAATGTTGCAGCCCGAATGTTGTAGCCTGAATGTTGTAGCCTGAAGTTGTAGCCTGTGTTGAGTCTGAATGTTGTAGCCTGAATGTTGTAGTCTGAATGTTTCAGCCTGAATGTTGCAGCCTGAATGTTTTAGCCTGAATGTTGTAGCCTGAATGTTGCAGCCTGAATGTTGTAGCCTGAATGTTTTTAGCCTGATGTTGTAGCCTGAAAGTTGTAGCCTGATGTGTAGTCTGAATGTTGCAGCCTGAATGTTGTAGCCTGGTCCTACGGGAAAATATATGCTCGTAAAGATCGCGGAATTCCATCGGGTTTTGCCTTTTTTTTCGCGCCGAAACAAATGAATGTTTTGAAGCGCTTTCTGCCCGGCAGGAATGAATATTTTTTAGATTAAAATTTACTGTTTGAGATGTGTGTGTGTGTGTGTGTGTGTGTGTGTGTGTGTGTGTTGTGTGTGTGGTGTGTGTGTGTTATGTTTTCATTATCATCATCAATATCATTATTTGTATCATTATCGAAAAGCAGAGATGAATAACAGTTTATTTATCATCTCATCACCGCCTTTATCATCATCTCATTATCATCATCACCAAACATCCCCACCCCCATCATCATCATCTCACCCCATCACTATCATATCATTACATCTCATCATCATCATCATCATCATCACCATCCCCATCACCTCACCATCAACACCATCATCCCATCTCAATCACCATCATCAACACCATCATCCCATCACAATCACCATCATCAACATCACATCATCATCCCACATCACCTCATCATCATCCACCATCATCATCACACCATCTCACCCATCATCATCATCACCATCATCATTTCTCACACATAATTTTTAAAATATAACATTATCCACACCTTTACCATTTTTATTGCTGTTTTAGATAAAATAAGGAACAGAAGAATAATCGTACACCAAAAATAAAAAACAGCCCAAACAGATTAGCATTATTTCACAATTCTTTCATTTTTCTTCCTATTTTTTTTTTGTTTGTTTTTTCGTGACATTTTCTTTTTTTTTTATATTTCCTCCAGTTTTCCCATTTTCGTTCCCCCTTACTGTTTTATTTCATTTTTTATTTTCCCTTTTTCCTAGCTCTTTATTTTCTTCTCTCCCTTTTTCTTCGTTTCCCTTTTTTTTTTTTAATCTTTTTTCCCTTTTTTTATTTTCCTTTCCTTTTTTTCTTCCTTTCTTTCCCTTCCTTTTTTCCCCCCCTTTTCTTTTCTCAAATTTGCTCCCCCCAATTATTCATTCTTTTTCACTCCCCCTTTGGGAGTCGGGGATCGACCTCCTCGCCTACCTCCGATATCGCAGGCTCTCCGGTTTCTCGTAACCCCCTCGGGTGGGGGTTCCTTCATCCTCCGCTCATGTGGGGTTTTGGTCTGAGGTTTTTTGGGAGATTGGAAAATAGAGATGATGGGTTTTTTTTTTTTTTTTATATTTTGTTACTTGTTGTTGTAGTTTTTTTTTTTTTTTTTTTTTTTTATTTGGTATTTTGTTATTCGGTTTTTTAATATTGGGGTAGGGGTTGCCAAATTTATCAGCATCTCGCGGATCGGTTTCGGGGTTTCGGTTTGGGGTTTTTGATAGATTGGAAATAGAGATAGTTTTTTTTTTTTTTGATATTTTTTTTTGTTGTTTTAGTTTTTTTTTTTTGTTGTTTTTGTATTGGTATTTTTGTTTTCGGTTTTTAATTAAAATTTGGGGTAGGGGGTTTCTAAATTCATCACATCATCGCGGATCAGGCGGTGTTTTCGGTCTGAGGTTTTGATAGATTGGGGATAAGGGTTTTTTTTTGTTTTGTTGTTGTTTATTTTTTACTTATTGTTTTTATTGGTGGTTTTTTTGTTTTTTTTGTATTGGTATATTTGTTTATTCGGTTTAATTAATATTCGTGTAGGGGTTGCCAAATTCATCAACATCATCGAGTTTTTGATAGATTGGGAGATAAGAGATGTTTTTTTTTTTTTTTTTTTTTTTTTTTGGGTATATTTGTTATTCGGTTTAGTTAATATTGGTGTAGGGGTTGCCAAATTCATCATCATCAGTATTTTGATGAGTTTTTTGAGAGATAAAAGAAGGTGATAGGCAGAGATAAAAGATTAGAGGGGTGATGATAGTTAAGAGATAATAGATAAGAATTTTGTATTATTATTTTTATTATTCATCGCGGATCAGATATTGTGCTTTGGTCTGATGAGTTATTTGAGAGATAAGAAAAGGTGATAAGTAGAGATAAAATTCTAGAGTTTTTTTTTGAGAAATAATGATAGGCAGAGATAAGAGATAAGAATTTTTTATTATTATTATTAGGTAGAGATAAAAGATTAGAGGGTTCTTTCTGTTCTGATAGTTATCTTATATTTGTTACTTGGTTTTGTTGAGAGAAAATTGTTGTAATGTCTCTAAACTTATCGTTATCATACGATAAGAGGGATTTTTATTGCATTAATCTATGAAATATTCCGGGTTTGTGATAAGTAATGAAAGATGAGAGAAAAAGGCAGAGAGAGCGGTTTTTAACTATATTAGTTAATGGTATATCTGTTTCGTGGTTTCGCTAATGATGTGTCCGGTATGAGCGGTGCCGAACTCATCAATGTCGCGTAAAATATAGTGTATCTGTGTTAAATACTGTATGAAGTATCGAATATGAATATTAAATCTCGTATAGAATATCATTCATGAACGTTTTTATTTGGCCAGTACGGGTGGCGCAAACTTTATCAATAGCAGTATATGATATCACAGGATATTTACATATATATGGTAATTAAATATCGGTATGGATATGGAAAGCTACGTACATCATTATAATCACTGGTGAGTATATGTTAGGATATAATGAATAAAATAAACAGTAACGATATTCCTTGCTGTCAGAAATTGCTATAATAATATTTAAATTCGTATTGACGTGCGTGACGTCACATTAAGTGATCAGATATACGTTGTGACTTAATAACAATGTTTATGGTATAAATGTTTGTGAATTAGGGTGAAAGAGAGACTCAAAGTAATTATGGATTTGCCCAATCAACATTAAAGAGGATATGCATATAAAATTAATACCGGCATTGCCAAGGTTATTAACACCATCGGCGATAATTGAAATAGACTTGTGATATAGATGTTATGTGAATATTAAAGAGAAAAAGATAAAGAATCAAGGTCTATATTCCAGCCACTGAAATATCACTGTTAAATGACTGGTAAGTTCTATCGAGTATTTGTTGTCACTTAGAGACAATAAAATATTAATATATATATATATATATATATATATATATAATATATATATATATATATTATATATATATATATATATATACATATATATATATGTATATATATATATATATATATATATAATATATATATATATTATATATATGTGTGTGTGTGTGTGTGTGTGTGTGTGTGTGTGTGTGTGTGTGTGTGTGTGTGTGTGTGTGAATAAACAAATAAATAAATGTATAAATACTTATTTATTTATTTATACACATACAAATATATATATGTATATATATAATATTATATATATATATATATATATATATATATATATATATATATATGTATATAACGATATGGGTTTATATTAAGCCCATTAACAATAGCATAACCAGTGCTATTGTTAAATAGATAAATAGGTATTTATATATTTATCCACACAGTAATTATTTCAGCATTGTTGATCATCCCAGTAAAGACTGTCGATGCGAAACGTAAATTATTAGGCAAATTGATTTAATTTGGCGTAATTATTAATGACCCTTTCTAGAAACCTGATTTCATTAGTTTTCTCCTTTTTAGGTAATATTTTTCAGATATTGCATGATATTCGAATTTTCCTTTTCTGCAATTTCGTTGTGTTTTTTTTTTTTATCGTACTCATATATTTTGCAAAGCTATATAAAGGGGAAGATAAACTGTATAAACAAACACATATTTAAAGCGCGTGATTTGTTGAATATCAGCATGAAGCTAATTTGTTTGTTTGTTTGTTTTTTGTTTCTTCTCCGTGTCTCATATCAATAATATTGATTTCTTAAATGCTGATGTACGTATGCTTGATTTTTTTGATGACTTGCAAAACCGAAAGCGTTTCTTTTTTTTTCTTCCATTTGTATATTAAGCTTACAAAAAAAATAATAATAATGAAAATTTTTGTTATCAAAATACGGAGAATGCTTTAACTTCACCTATCTAAAGAATAAACGAATTTTAAATAGAAAACAAAATCGGATAAACACACTGCATGATGCTACGTCAGTCGTGAAAAAAAGTTTATAGTGTTTTGAATAGCAACGACCGTTATTAGTATGGGTATAAGCGCATTTCCGGGATAATCCGCCAGACCAGGCTATACATGTGCGTCGCCGGAAGTTACGTCACGCAAAATCAAGGCCACTTATGTCATGGCGCCTGCTTAATATTCAATGTTTTCTGTATGATCTCTCTATGGCTGTCTGTCTGTCGGTCGGTCTCTCTCTCTTTCTCTCTCTCTCTCTCTCTCTCTCTCTCTCTCTCTCTCTCTCTCTCTCTCTCTCTCTCTCTCTCTCTCTCTCGCTCTCGCTCTCTAAATCTCTAAATCTCTAAATCTCTCTCTATCTCTATCTATCTATCTATCTATCTATATCTATCTATCTATATCTATCTCCTATCTGTCTATCTACCTCTATCTATCTATCTCTCATTCTCTCTCTCCCCCTCTCTCTCCTCTCTCCTCTTTCTCTCTCTCTCTCTCTCTCTCTCTCTCTCTCTCTCTCTCTCTCTCTCTCTCTCTCTCTCTCTCTCTCTCTCTCTCTCTCCATGTCTCTTTGTGTTTTAACCTTTTTCGATAAGAAAATGATGAAAGAACGATGACAACATCGATGCCTATGGTTATTCCGAATTAAGTCAGTTGGGAGATACGTTGTGGACGGCACGATTACAGGACTAGAAAAAATATTAATTATCCCGCCTACAACTCACCGACGGCCATTTCAGGTCTTCAACCTTCCTTAATTAACGCCTAGACATGTGGCAGAGACGGAATACGGTTGCACAAATTAGCCAGCAAGTTAATGACTTCGTACTCCACAACTGCCATAGTCTGCAAAAATCATTGAAAGATTCTTTTTGACTGCATTGAACGAAATTCCGCGTGGCCGATGTCTCGAGGAAAACATTGCGTTTGGGTGTATGAAATAAAAATCTTACTCGATTTTGGGCCAACCTCCGCTGTATCCTAGGGAAAATTATACTGACATAGTAGCTTATATTTAACCATTGTCACTCCTAGAAATTTTATTCAGAGAGAGCCACGTCTGCAGAATGATACATGGAAATTGTACTGGTTAATCTCACTTTCTCTCATGGGTTCTCTGAGTTTATGGGCGTTTTCAGCTAAACTTTGGTACTTCAAATATATGACTCCTTAAAATACTGATCTCTGAAGTTTAGTTCCGGTAATTGCCTCATTTTCTTTCGTAAAAGAAAACTACCTCGAGAGTGGGGACTGAGGTAGTATTTGCTGTATTCATCGATTTTCAGATATTATGGCATAAATGTTTAAGGGAAAATCTTTTCGAGTCATTTTTTAAGAACTACATTTACAAATGGAGAACAGCATTGAAATATATACATATCTTAGCTCAGGGACTATGTAAAGTAAGAATAATTCTTTTTTTCATTAACCTCCAAAATCTAAGTACGAATGCAGCAATATCAGTAATTCTAATTTCTTTCTTAATTTCATAGTCATATCATTTTTAACTGAAGCACAATAAAATAAATCGCATTTTTCAACGAATGAACGAATATACAAGAGTTAGTTTTTTCCGATCCCGCAGAAATGTTTGAAGCCGGTTTAAATCTTAACGATTCGTACATATATAGGGAAAACTTATACATGTCATATTTAACCTGTGATAGTTTGGGTATGAATCCCCAATAATATGCATAATGAAGTAAGGTCCCCTCTTCCGCAGGTGTTTAATATGTCCAGTCGAGGGGTATGGGAAATTTTGGCTCATACATCCCATGGGGTGACAGGAACTACTTGGCATGTTTGAAATTTGTCTCGACGCTCGACCAGGGGAACCGGGGTAAGTTTGTGCGTTTTCTTTCCTCTGTTTATCTAAATTTTTGAAAATTTTTTGAGGACACTTGTTTAAAACATTAGTATCCAGCTGTGTATCAGACGTTTCACATACTGATAAGCTATACGTAAAGTGTTAGTTTATATATATTTGACGACACATGATCATATTTTTAAGAATAATAAAAATACGGAGAATAGATTGCCCAAACTGTATAAGGAAATGACGTGGTATTTGAGTATTACACGTCGGGGTGTAACTTTGATGGAAGTGGCCAGCTACTTTCAAGTTGAAATTTAGATGCGTGAGTGATTGCTTCCAGTGACAGGCGGTAGGGGGGGGAGTAAGACACACACATAGTCAGACAGGCAGAGACTTGGGGACGAAAAGAGAGAAATAGAAAGACAGAATAATAGGGACAGGCAGACAGCGCTGGCCGAAAAAAAC
Organism: Penaeus monodon; assembly: GCF_015228065.2. Taxonomy (NCBI): domain Eukaryota; kingdom Metazoa; phylum Arthropoda; class Malacostraca; order Decapoda; family Penaeidae; genus Penaeus; species Penaeus monodon. The sequence continues at coordinate 36,429 of NW_023641390.1, forward strand.
AGAGGAGGGGGGGGTGGAGACAGACTGTTAGGTAGACAGACAGACAGGCCTCAGAGACTGAGTGAGAGGGAGTAGCATGAGACATAAGGCTTTTTTTTTTTCTTTTTTTCTTTTTTCTTTTTTTTTTTTTTTTTGTAATGTTTCCAAAATCCCAAATACTTTTGATACAAGCTGATAAATGTTTGCGCGATATTTTTTCAGATATATTTCACGTAGTCTCAGAGAGGGATTTATATTTTCACTGATTACGAATCGCATCGTAAGTTTCTTGATATATCTCTTTATTGTAAAAATACATAAAATATCTATGTGCCGTTTAGCAATACATCAAATACATGTTCGCTCTATACGGGTAAGATTTGAAGTCATTCCTGCTGGAACGACATGGTAAGAATTTCCATTGTGTCTGAGTTATATGACGTGGTATTGACTTCGGTGCTTTGAATGTTTTCAAAATCATTCTGTATCTCTATGATATAACCTTACAGGCTCAAAAATATCAAAGAAAATGCTGTATATCTTTGATTTGTTGTTGTGATTTAATCAGTAAGTCCAATCAATGTCCGTATTCCTTGGCATTACCCTTGGCATAGTTATCTGATTTAGACACGGAACTCGTTCGCTGTGGATACGATAATACGCAAAACCTTATGCATTGTCCACTTTTCATACGAAGAACAATGTATGTAATAATGAAAAAATAGTTGACAGAATCTGAAAATATATTTAACGCTTTCCACAGCATTGCGAAGGGAAGAGTTGGTGTGTATAAACAAAATAAGCTGTAGAGTTGTCAGGTACTTTTTCCATTTTATTTGAAGTTTCCACAATGTTTTGCTTGTAATTAAAAAATCATACCAGCATATTAAGCACTTTAATGGCTCTCCATTGCCTTCTTTATGTGAAATAAATAAAGATAACTTTTTTTCAATACTTTGTATTCCAGTATAAACTTCGATGATGTATTTTGTTGGGGCCGTGATATAACTTGAAAGGGAAAACACTCTTCCGTGTTGATACTATGATAGGAAAACCCACAATGCAAAAACTAGATTTATTGAAATGAGACTACTTGATAGATAGTAAAGAGAGAGAGAGATTGTCACAGAGAAAAGCAAGTAAAAGGAAATACAGTCTAAGTAACTATAGGCAGATAGTAAAGCAAGTGAAAGGAAATACAGATCTATATAATAGACTGATTTTTAATTGGCTTTTTTTCCCTCTCCTCCTCCCCCCCTTTTCCCTTTCTTACTTCTCCTCCTCCTCCTCCTCCTCCTTCACCTCCTCCTCCTCTCCTCCTCCTCCTCCTCCTCCTCCTCCTCCTCCTCCATCCTCCTCCCACCTCCCTCCTCCCTCTCCCTCACCCTCCATCCATCCATCCATCCATCCATCCATCCATCCATCCATCCATCCCCCTCCCTCCTCTCCCCCCTCCCTCCCTCCCCCCCTCCCTCCTCTCCCTCTCCCTCTCCATCACCTTCCCTTTTCCACCCTTCGTTAGATTCACGGAGTCGCCAACTCTTTGCGTGACATCGCTGACGGACTTCAAGATATGGTGCGCTGGGAGATCGCTCTGACACCATGGAAGAGTACACGAGACCCATCCACACCTTTACAAGCGCTTCCTCTTGTACCAGAAACACAAGATAAGGTAAGTCTTACTTTTCATGTGTCATTAGTATTGGTTTTATCATGTGCTGTATCGTGTACGTTAGACATTTCAGGATTTAGATATCTGATTTATGATATACATTTTCTGTAAGCATCACGTTTAATTACGTGAGCATTTAAGAATGTTTACCATAGTTTTTTTATGAATACGCGAGATTCTGTCTTTGATTCACTACGCGGAGAATATTGTGCAAGAGATCCGGAAGGCTGCTTTTTACAGAATTAATTACCCAGAAAACTTGCATCTCATAAATTTTTGGTGCTATGTTGGATGAGTCTAATTACGTTTTAAGATTTCTAAAGCTGCCCTCGTTTTTTTCGTTCCTTTCCTTTTTGACAAAGAGTTGAAGTGGAATTTTAGTTAAGGTCATGGTTGGGATAACGAGAAATAACGATCATTTATGGTGATTACTTCAGCGTAGACCATTAGGTTTTTTCTCTCTCTTCCTTTCTCTCTCTTCTCTCCTCTCTCTGTTCTCTCTCTGTTCTCTCTCTCTCTCTGTTCTCTCTCTCTCTCTCTGCTCTCCTCCTCTCTCCTCTCTCTCTCTCTCTCTCTCTCTCTCTCTCTCTCTCACTCTCTCTCTCTCTCTCCTCTCTCTCTCTCTCTCTCAATCTCTTTCCTCTTCACATCTCTCTCTCTCTCTCTCTCACTCTCTCCCCTCTCTCTCTCTCTCTCTCTCTCTCTCTCTTCTCTCTCTCTCTCTCTCTCTCTCTGTCTCTCTCTCTCTCTCTCTCTCCTCTCTCTCTCTCTCTCTCTCTCTCTCCTCTCTCTCCCTCTCCTCTCTTCTCTCCTCTCTCTCTCTCTCTCTCTCCCTCTCTCTCCATTCTCTCTTCCCCCTCCCTCTCCTCTCTCTCTCCTCCGTCTCTCGTCTCTCTCCTCCTCGTCTCCCTCTCTCTCTCTCTCTCTCTCTCTTCTCCCTCTCCTCCCGTCTTCTGTCTATCTCTTCTATCATCAATCTCTTCCTATCTCTTCTCTTTATCCCTTGTCTCTTTACCTACCTATCATAAATCTTAACCATTACTTGTTCCCTTTGCTCCACACCCTTACCTTCGCTACGTGTGGCTCCCCATAGTTCCCATTCCTTGTCATGTCGCTCATGCGCATTGCAGACCATGGCGGCCCCGAAAGCTGCACAGAGAAGAGCATCGCTGCTGCCCGCCTACAAAGGTTTTATCTGTTTTTTTTTTTTTTTGGGTTTGCTTGCCAGTGGTCGTCAGTGAAAAGGATGTGCAATGTATTTTTCTCAGTTGCTTCAGACACAGCTGTGTGTTTAAGACTGAACGAATGAAATTCTTGTACCTTAGACTTAATTGTTGGTTGTGAGTGTAGGTACACGCACAACTATGCTCCTTTAGCCCTTTAATAAATCGAGAATGCCAGCAAAGCACTGTACTTTCTAAACCTGAAAAATCCGTGACGCCTCCTATGATCGAATCTCGTCAGACTGGCCCTTCCATGAACACTCCAAAGATGTGTATCGTGTGAAGGGAAAGTATCCCGTCGTCTGACTGCAGGAGAGCTGGTGGTAATGGAACTCGCCGAGAAAAGAAGGAGGACTCTCTCGCTTCGCCCCTGTCTCTTCTACATCTGCACAACGCTCTAAGGTGGTGCGTTTGGGGTCCGTCTCCTGTCTCAAGGCTTGTGGGTGTCCTGTAGCTGCCTCTGCCCTTTTCTCTTCTCTGCCTGTCTTCCTCTCTCTCCTCTCTCCCTCTCGTCTTCTTCTCTCTCATCTCTCTCTCTCTCTTCTCTCTCTCTCTTCTCCTCTCTCTCTTCTCCCTCTCTCTCCTCATCGTCTCTCTCTCTTCATATTCCTGCCTCCCTCTTTCCTTCCCTCCTCCTCCCTTCCATCCTCCTCCCACATCCTCACTCCCTCATCCTCCCTCCTCCTCCCTCCCTCCTTCCTTCTCCGTCCTCCTTCCCTCCTCCCTCCCTCCCTCCTCTCTTCTCGTCCGTCCCTTCTCTTCTTTTTCTTCTCCTCCCTTCTCTCCCTCCTCTTTCCTTTTTTTTTGGTATTCTTGCAATTCGTACGTTCTCCCGACGGTGCAACTTTCCCTGGGGGTGTTTGTTCCAGCTCTGTTTGTCTTTTCCGCTCTTCTGGCCTCTGAGTCTATGCGTAACGTGTTTGATTACAAGCAACTTTATTTACTGTATTATGTGATGTATAATGATTTCATTTACACGTCTGTATTTGATTATGCTTCATGCATATATGCTGGATTTTTTTTTTTTACAGTTAATCTCCTCTTTCCAGTCCTTTCTATTTTAGAATGTAAAAAATGCATTTTATTTCAAGCCATCAAAGTGTTTCCCCTTGGAAAAAAAAGTACTTTGTAAAGAAGTTTATGTAAAACGAATTTAATAATCTATTTTCACAACGATGTAAATCAAGAGAATTAATCCAAAAACGTCAGTTCGCATTATTTTTTATGAATATCACTGGGTGCAATGTCCAGGAAAATCAGATATGGAAAGATTTTTTTTAAAAATAGAATATGCGAGTTAAATATTCAGATATTCATTTATACATGGGTCCATTAACTCTATATCACGCATATTGTAGTGGTAGTTATATAAGAATACATAAGTAGATAGACTAATACGGATAAAAAAGGTAAAAAAATAAACAATAATAACGCTGGGATAACTTTTTTCCTGGCTAATGTTATTTCCAACCTGTTTATCTTTTCAGAGGAGTAACCAGTGCAGCCTGGGACAGTCTCCACAACAGTTAATGAACGGTTTGCACCTCCTTCTGGCGCTGACGGAGGCTCGAGGTTTTGCCATGCTTGAGTTCTCCTGGATGATCCTCAGAGTCTATAATGAAGGTATGAGGTCGTGTTGGGTGTTTATCTGTGTGTGTGTGTGTGTGTGTTTGGTTTGTCAGTATTATCGTATAAATGCGGCATATGCGTGCGTTTTGTGGTATGTTAGGTAGTGAATATTTGCGTGCGTATGAGGATGGTAGCCTGTTGTTGCACGCATATGCAAGGGGATTTTGATAAAACGAGAAAGAAGCGATTAATTAACTAAATCACACACACACACACCACACACACACACACACCCCACACACACACACACACACACACACACACACACACACACACACACACAAACGCGCACACAATCCAATCTCCAAAGCATTCCCCTGAGCACAACACGAAACGCAGCTGCCGTGGGATTTTTTTTCTCACAGCGCCTTCGTCTCCTCCAGGAAACTTCACCTTGGAGCAACAGCTGGCTCAGGATCTCTACTTGCAATACTCGGAGGACATCCTGATGGAGGCGAAGGAGGTCCTCGAGCTGCAGTCTCGGGACTACATGAGGTGTGACCCCAGGGAACACGTGGAGGGCGAAACCTACGTACAGTTCACCGAGCTCCTTCAGGTACGAGTGATATTATGCTCAATGGAGACTGATTGCCGGAGAGTTTGGAATGGGTTAGTGGTCATTGAGTTAAGCGAGGGGGTGTGGTG
>NW_023641391.1:0-10556 GCF_015228065.2 Penaeus monodon
CCGGGACCGGAGCAGTCTGGATTTACCCCTGGCAAGTCCACAATAGACCGTATCCTACCGCTTCGAGCAATTGTGGAACGCCGTCGTGAGTTTGGTCGTGGGTTGCTTGCACCCTACATCGACCTCAGAAGGCTTTTGACTCGGTCCCTCGGGAATCGCTATGGGAGATCCTGAGGCCAGGGGAATTCCGACACAGATTTTGGCCTGATAGCAAGCCTCTATACTGGTACTGAAGTGCTGTAAAGTGTGGGGGGGGTATGTCGAACTTCTTCCCTGTTAATTCAGGGGTGAGGCAAGGCTGTGTCCTTCACCCACACTTTTAAACACTTGTATGGACGGATAATGGGCAGAGCTACTAGCCAAAGTCAGTGCGGAGCAACACTAGGAAATATTAAGGTCTCGGACCTGACTTTGCCGACGATGTTGCCATCCTATCTGAGTCCTTGGAGTCACTTGTGGCGGCTCTTGATGCATTTAGCAATGAGGCAAAAGCCCCTAGGCTTAGAGGTCTCCTGGACCAAGACCAAGATTCAGGACTACGGGGCCTGTTAGGGGAACCCGTTCAGTCGATCCATGCTTGTGGCGAGGACGTTGAAGTCACAGAAAGTTTTACATCCCTTTGGGTAGCGTAGTCCATATCTCTGGGTTGTCAGACCAGGAAGTCAGTAGACGGATTGGTCTGGCAACGGGAAAGCCATGAACTCGATCAACAAGAGCGTTTGGAGATGTCGGTACCTATGCAGAAGGACAAGCTGCGTGTCTTCAAGGCCTTGATACTTCCATTTTTGCTCTATGGAAGCGAACCTGGACGCTATCCAGTGCCTTGGGTCTCGCCTTGATGCCTTTTGTAACAAGTCCCTTCGCCGGATCAGGGGGTACAGTTGGCAGGACCACGTGTCCAACCCGGGCGGTTACCCCGTGAGACTGGCAGGGGACCTTTTTACTTGCAAAATCCGGGATCGCCAACTCAGGCTATATGGCCACCTAGCTCGCCCCCTATGGACGACCCCTGCCCACCAGGTTGTCTCTCTGCGAGACAACCCTTTGGGGGGAGGAACCTGTGGGACGTCCTAGGAGATCTGGCTTGGGGAGCTCGACGAGACCTGTCGTGAGGAACTAGAGATGGGCCCTGTGCCTGCCTGGAGACTCGCCTCGAGGGATCCTCGTGGCTGGAAGCGAAGGGTGGATGCGGCCATGCGCCCCCGTCGGCGTTAGCCCCTTGATGATGATGATGATATATATACCTGGTCCATACTAGCCCTCCTTCCTCCGCGAAGGTGGGCACCTATGCTGTTCCTTGTGCCTCCTGTGACAAGCAGTACTTTGGCGAAACAGGCGCCAGTCTTACCAAGCGTCTGTCTCAACATAAGTACGCTATATCCAGGGGACACAAAAATAACGCCCTCTTTTGCCATCAGTGGGACACTGGCCATCAGATGGACTGGTCAGCAGCGCGGATTGTGTTTCCTTCCGCCGATGTCCACTCACGCAGACTGGTGGAATCTTCCTTTATAAAGCTGCTGCCTAATTTCAACTTGAACAGCGGTTTTTCTCCTGCTGATAGTCTCATTGCTTCCCATATCCTCCGCCTTCTACCGTATGCCGGCCACCCGGCGCATAGTCCGCCCGATCCTCCGACCTGATGTGACCTTCCTCTGCTTCCGTTCGTCTGTCCTCACCCGCCCCTGTTCCGCGTTGCCTCTCCTCTCTCTCTTTTATACCCCCTCCTCTCCCTTTCCTCTTCAGACCTGAAGATGGAATTTTCGAAACTCTCATTTTCAAAAAAATTAGTTTATGCATTGTGGGTTTTTCTACCATATATATATATATATATATATATATATATAATATTATATATATATATATATATATATATATATATATATATATATATATAATATATACATATATATATATATATATATATATATATATATATATATATATATATATATATATATATAATATATATATATATATATATAATAACAGTGATCATAAGAACTGGATCTTATCTCCATTGCTAGTATTTGCATCATTATCATATAACAGAACAAAAACAGTTCGAAATAAAACGAGTAAGAAGAGAAACACATTACATACATACTTCTCCTTAATATTCAATATGCAAATGACATTTTGCACACTGTAAACCATCCTCTGTATCGTCTACAAGTGACATTAGCCTGACACATCCATTCGAGAAACAAGAGAAAACCACCTTATTGAATTATTGCATCGTTCATTATGCTCTTCCTTTTCATCGTCTCAGATAAATTAGAATACTGCAATAAAAACAATATACAATGATTTTATAAAAATGAACTCAACAGAAAACCAACAAAATGAAAAGAATGATAATAAAATATAATATAAAACAATGATAGTTAAAAATATTAACAAAATAATAGTAATAAAAATAATGATAACAAAAAATAACAATAATAATAATAAAAAATAAAAATAAAAATTAATAATAATAATAATAATAATAATATAATGATAAAATCAATAATAAAAATAATAACAAAAATTTAATAATAAAAAAAAATTAAAAAATAATAATAATAATAACAATAAAAAAAAATAAAAAAATGATAACAAAAATAAAAATGAATCAATAATAAAATAAAGTGATAATGAGGGTGTGATATATAATGTGATAATATAATAAAAAAATAAAAATTTTATTATTATTATTATTATTATTATTATTATTATTATTATTTTATTATTTTTATTATTTTTTTATTATTATAATAAAAAATAAAAATATAATGAAAAATTTTGATAAAATAATAATAAAATAAAATGAAAATAATAAAAATAATGACAAAAACAATAATAATAAATATAATAAAAATAAAACAATAAAACATAATCATAATAATAATAAAAATAACGATAAAAATAAAAAATAACAATAATAAAAGATAATAAAAATGACAATAATAATGTTTGTTAATTTTTGAAAATTAAAAGATAATAAAATAATGGTTTTTTTGGGGATGAGAAGTTCTAAGAAAAACAATCTATCCTTGCAACGAAACAGAATACAAAAAGTTATATGAAATATTTTTCAAATAAAAAGGGTTTTATTTCAATTTTTAAACTAGATACGTAACTAAAATTTGATAAACCATTGTAATATACATCACTAAATTAAATTGGACCCACCGAGACGAAGTAACTTTGGGATCATATACTAAAATTTTGGCGAAAGTGTAAAAAAGGGAAACGGAGCGGGTAGCACTGTTAACAAAAAAAAATTTATTGAAGGATTAAATTTTTTTTAAGCAAGACCCCCATGGTAGAAAAAAGGAAGGGGGTTGAAATATGAAACCCACATAATCATGGGGTTAAAAAAAATCCCAAAAAACTAAATCGGAACTTTAAAGGGACCTGAAAGAAGTGAAAACTTTCGGAAAAAACCAAATGCAAATGAAATTCTTGAAATGGGATTCTATTACAAAACGGTTTGTTTTCGAAGAAACATCTTCCGGGGTAAGGGCTAGATAGCGTTATGCTTGACCTAATTTTACAAAGCAAAAAGAAATTTAAAAAGATAGGAGTACGTCCTTTGGGAAAAGAGAGGGGACGTCCCCTCTAAACTTTTTTTAAAATACATTTTTAAAAAATAGAGAAAATTAGCGCCATCAAGAAAAAAGTCTTTTTATAAAAGAGGGGGGAAAATGTGCGAAATGCTAAGGGAAAATACATCATGTTTTTTAAAATACCCATCTCTGAAATAGAAAAAAATCTGAAAACGAAAACGGAATTAAAAAACTCACACAAAAACAAAAAAAATAAAAAACAAAAGCCCAAAAAGGGGTTTTGAAAAACAAAGCAGAGGGCCCAAATGGGATTTCAATTGGGTTTTTATAGAAAGTGCCAAAAAATTTTTCATTCCTTTATTTTTAATTTTCCCAAAAATTCGTGAGCCCAGGAAAACTCCCAATTTTTTTGTAGGGGGCGACGAAAAAACCCTCCACATTGGGGACCATGTCTAACCAGTGAATATGTACGATTTTAAAGGATAATTAAAAACAGTGGGTTGAATTCCCTGAATAACAATGATTCAATTAAGCACTTTTGGTTTTAGGGGTAAGGTCATGGCACAATCTCCACTGTTTTGTATAGATTTTCTGAATACTAAAAAGAGAGGCGGGATAAATTTTAATATACCTAAGATTTTAAAAGTTTAATGAGGTGTCCGTAGAAGCCATTGTTAAATTAGAATCCCTTTCGTGTGAAACAATTCCTCAAAAGATTTCCCCTACATAAAAGACTATAACCCAAAAATTGGGGGAAGCTTCCACTGGAGATAGAAATTTGGTACTTCAAGGATCGGGCTTGGGCCTATTATGTTTTCTAATTTTTAAAGTTTGGGGGCAAAATGGGTTCCGGGAGTTGTTGATATGTCGAAGACCCAAAAAATCCAAAAGGTAATAGAACGTCTCATCCCAAAGCCCCCAAAGTGAGAACTTATTTAAAGTGGGTTTTCTTGGAAAAGGAATTCTCAGTCAATGTGCTTACCCGACCGGGGGGGCATAGACGCATCCACCCTCAGCCACGGGGTCCCCCTTTGGGGAACCGCCCGGCAGGGATCGGTCCCCTCTGTAACTCCTCGGGGCGGGTTGGGGCGATCTGTTAGCCACGATTCTTAGGGCGTCCCATGGGCCTTTCTAACCCGATTGTCTCGTCTGGGGAAAAAACCAATGGGAGGGCCCTTCACAGGAAACGAGACACCCCAAGGGCTCAATACGGTAATTTTGGGTTATTCAAGTAAAGGTTTATACCCGGGCTCATATATTATATTATAATATAATAATATATATATATATATATATATATTTATTTTTTATATATATTTAATATTTTATGTATTATTATATATATATATGTATATTCTATACTATCTATATTGTAATTTCATACTATACCAACACACACACAAACACACAAATAATATATATTATATAATATAATATATATAATATATATATATGTATATATATATATATATTTTTAACTATATGCCTATATTATACAACACATATATGTATGTTTATATATATTAGTAGTGTCAGGTTCGCTTTAAAAAAAGGCGAAAGGAATCAAAAAGGGCAAGGCACGGGGAAAAAAACCAGGGAAACATACAGAAAGGTTTTTATGTTTTAAACACTAAATTACACTACAATTAAAATATAACAAAAATTACAATAGGAGCGTGGAGGGAGAGGAGGGATCCAACGGGGCAGGGGAGGTCACAGGCGGAAGGGGCACACAATCAAAGTCACGAGACAACTGCGATTTTTTGGCTGGGCTCTTTTATTTTCCGCCCGATGTATGGCCCGATACCTCGTTTCCCCCGAGATAGGAACCAATCGGGAAGGGCCTAACCCCCTACAGAGTGAGGTAAAAAAATGCGAAGGGCCGATTTAAACTCGCAGTTGTGCATATCTCCCTTTTTCTTTAAAAAATTTTTCCAAATTGGAGATTATTTTGGAGAGCCACAACTGCGAGATGCCTAACCCAGGCCCTAGCCTGCCCTTCCGTCCCCACACTTCCCCGGCGATCACGGTCCTGCCTTCTGTGGACTTGTTACCCTTGCTCCCCCACCGTCCCCCTACCCCGGTACTTCTCCGGCGCCTCCTTGTTGGCAGCTCCTCGGCAGGCAGCTCCTCCGGCTGTCCCCCGGGAGCGCTCCCCCGGTAGTCCGTTTCCCACCAGACCCTTGGGGGAGCCTCCCCCCGACAACTGGGCGTTCGGGGGCATTCTCGCACTCCCAGTTTCTCCTCCGCGCGTCCAGGCAGGGCACCCGATGGGCCGATGCCCCCAGATCCTTGGTCGGAATCCCACGCCAACTGGTCGTTCGGGCGCACTCCAGCACCCCCCAGGCCCCGGAGGGGACGACTATCCGGTAGCTCTTCCCACAGAGATGTTCACCAATCCTTGACGGCATCCCCCGCCAAAAGGTCGTTCGGTGCAATCCCGCCCCACCATTTTTTTAAAGCGACATGCAACAGCGGGTAAATCCCCCGACTTACGTGCACGCTGGCGTGGTTTTCACCCCTCGGCTCGGCTTCCTCGACCGCCCTCTTCTTCCGCGGCCGTTCCCGGGGAAAAACCCGGGGCCGTGGAAAAGAAAGCGGGGTCGAGAAGCCTGAGCCGACGGTGAAAACCACGCCAGCGACTGCACGTAATGGGAGGGGGGTTAGCCGTGTTGCTGCCCGCTTGAAAAAATGGGGGGGGGGATTGCCCCGAACGACCATTTGGCGTGGGTGCCTGAAAAGGATTGGTAACATCTAGCTGTCGGAAGAGCTCCCGGGATGAGTCGTCCCCTCCCAGGACGCTGGTGGGTCGGGACTCGCCCAAGACCAGTTGGCGTGGGATGTCCGCCAAGGATCTGGTGGGCATGGGGCCCATCAGTGACTCCCTGCCGGGCGCGCAGGAGGGGGAAACTGGTGATGGAGACATGCACCCGAACGCCCCTTTCGTGGGGGCTCGCCCAGGGTTGGGGGGCAACGGACTACCGGGGAGCTCCTCCCGAGGCATCCCGGGAGGAGCTGCCCCCGAGGAGCTGCCAACGAGGAGGCGCCGGAGAAGTCCCGGAGTAGGGGGACTGGGGAGGACAATGGTACCCCCGTCCGAAGAAGGCAGGACCGTGATCCCCGGAGGTGTGGGGGGGAAAGGGCGGGCCCCGGGGCCCTGGGTTTAGGCATCTCGCAGTTGGGGCTCTCTCAAAAATTCCCCAAATTTTTGGGAAGATTATTTTAAAGAAAGAAGGGAGATATTCCAACTGCGAGATTATCTGGACCTTCGCGATTTTACTCACTCTGTGAGGCGGATTAGTTTTCCCCGTTGGTTCCTATGCTCGTGGGGAACGGGGTATGGGGCCTATACATCCGCCGCAAATAAAGGAGCCCACCCAAAAAAAATCGATTTGTCTCGTGCTTCTGACTTTGGGGCCCCTTTCCCGCCATGTGACCTGCCTGCTCCTTTTGGATCCTCTCTCTCTCCCCCCACCTCCTGTTGACATTTTGCTTTATGTATATGTTAGTGTAACTTAGTCCCTTAAAACATAAACCTTTCGTTTTTTTTCCTCTGTTTTTTTCGTTCCTTGACCGTTCTGATTCCTTTCCCCTTTTTTTACAACAAACCCCTGACATATTTTTATAAAAAACATACTTTTTTGGTATGTATATAAATAGGCTATATGTTAGAATATATATAATATATACTATAAAATTATATATATAATAATAAAATATATATATATATATATAGTGGGGGTGTGTGTGTGGGTGGTGTATATGTTTTATTACTATATAGAAAAATTAAATTATACAAAATTATATATAAAATACAAAATAATAAAATATATAAAAAATTATAAATATATAAATATATATAAAAATATAAAAATATATATATATATATATATAAACCCGGGTATTGAACCTGTTACTTGAAAATCCAACTTACCTATTGAGACCTTTAGGGTGTTCTTTTTCCCTGTGAATGGCCCCCCCTTGGGTTGTTTCCGCAAGACAATCCTTTTAAAAGAGGCCCATGGGGACACCAAAGTCGTGGCTAACAGATCGCCCAAACCTGCCCACGGAGTTACAGAGGACCGAGTCCCGCCTGGCTTTCGCCAGAGGGCCCCCGGGCTGGAAGGGTGGATCCCGTTAGGGCCCCCCCGTGGGCGAAGCACTTTGACTGACAAATTCCTTTTCCCAAATACAAAAGCCACATTAAAAATTCTCATTTTGGGGGATTGGGGTGAACTGTCTATTATCCCTTTTTGGGTTTTTTATGTGGTCTTCAGACAATTCAGACAACTACCCGGGAAACCATTTGACCCTAATCGATTAATTTAAAAATAATAGCACCAAGACCGATCCTTGAAGTACTCAATTACTATCTCCATTGGAGGCTTCCCCCAATTACTGTGCTTATAGTCTTTTAGAGGAATCTTTCGAAATTGTCTTTCAATCCCCGAAGGTATTCTAAAATTTTAACATGGCTTCTACGAGACCCTCATAAATCATTTTTTAAAAGTTTTGGTATAATAATTCATCCAGCCCTCCTTTTTTTGTAGTATTTCAGAAAATCTATTACAAAGACGGGAGATTTCTGCCATGACCTTACCCCCTAAACCAAATGCTTAATTGATATCATATTTTGTATTCGGTAATTCAACCACTGTTTTTCCCAATATCCTTTCAACATCGTCAATTACACTGGTTAAAGACACTGGCCCCATTTGGAGGGTTTTGTCTGTCCCCCGCTACAAAAATTGTATTTTCCCCGGTTTTCCTGAATTTTTGGGAAAATTAACAATAAAAGGGAAAGAATATTCTTTGGGACTTTCTATAAGAACCCAATTTGAAACCCTTTGGCCCCCTGCTTTTTTTTTGTCTAACCCTTTTAGGGCTTTTTTTTTATTTGTTTTTTTGTGTTGAGTTTTTGATATTCCGATTTTTCGTTTGCATGATTACTTTTTATTTCAAATATGGGGGTTTTAACAAACCTGACTATATTTCTCATTAAGCTTTCGCACATTTCCCCCTTTATATAAACGTCTTTTTGCTTTGATGGGGCTAAAATTTTATCTTACTTTTAATAATGTATTAAAAAAGTTTTTGAGGGTACTTCCTCTCTCTTCCTAAGGACAGTACTCATATCATTTATATTTCTTATGCTTTGTAAAAATTAGGTCAAGCATAGACGGTCTATCTACCCCTTACCTGGTAAGATCGTACATTTCGAAAATCCCATTTTTTGCTAATAGAACCCCCAAAAAAAAGAATTTCATTTGCTTTGGGTTTTTCCGAAATTTTTACTTCTTTCAGGACCCTTTAACTTTCCCGTTTATTTTTTGGTTTTTTTTGAAACCCACCTGTTTTATTTGGGTTTGCATTTTTCAACCTCATTTCCCCTTTTGTTTCCCATGGGATCTTCTAATATTAACCCCTTTAAAAAAATTTATTTTTCTTGTTAACAGTGCTACCCGCTCCTTTTCCTTTTCTCATTTTGGGGAAAATATTTTAGTATATATCCTAATGTTACTTCGTCTCGGTGGGTCCAATTTAGTTTTCATGAGAAAATTTAAAACTGTTTTACATTTATTACGTATCTAGTTCTAATAACTTTGAAGAAAACCTTTTATATTTGTAAAAATATTTCCTATAAAATTTTTTTGTATTCTTTTTCGTTGCAAGGATAACTTGTTTTGTTTAGAAGCTTCTCATCCCCCAAAATAAACCATTTTTATTTTTTCTTGAAATTTTCAATATTACATTATCATTATTATTGTCTTTATTATTATATTATTTTTAGTTATTTTATTATTATTATCGTATTATTATTTTTTTTATGATTAGTTTATTTTGTTATTTTTATTTTATTATTTTAAAGGGTTTTTTTTTATCATTTTTATTATTTTACATTATTATTTTATTTTTATTATCATATTATCATTATTTTTATTATTATTATTATAATAAATAATAAAATAAAAATAATAATAAAATAATAATAATAATAAAAATTAATAAAAATAATATAATTATTTTATTATTATTATTATTTCATCATTATCATACCCCTCCCACATTATCATATCATTATTATTTTGATATCTTATTATTATTGATATCTTTATTATTTTTATTATTATTATTGTTATTTTTTTATTATTATTTTGTTATTATTTTGTTATCATTTTTTTTATATATTATTTTTGAATATTTTTACTACTATATTTTTTATTCTTTTATTTGTTATTATCATTATCTTTATCATTATTGTTGTATTACTGTTGAGTTCATTATTATAATAATCATTGCTACTATTGTTTTTATCACAGTATTCTAATTTATCTGAGACCGAAAAAGGGGAGCTAATAACGTGCAATAATTCAATAAGGGGTTTTCTCTTGTTCTCGAAGGTGTGTCAGGCTAATGTCACTTGTAACGATACAGAGGGTGGTTTTTCGTGGCAAAATGTATTTGCATATTGAATATTAAGGGGAAATATTTTGTAATGGGGTTTTTCCTTCTTACTCGTTTTATTTGAACGTTTTTGTTCTGTTTAATGATAATGATGCAATACTAGCAATGGAGATAAGACCAGTTTTTTGATCTGTTTTATATATATAAAATATAAATAATAATATAATATAAAATAATATATATAAAAAATTAAGTAAAAAATAAAATAAATAATATAATTAAAAAATAAAATAAATATAAATAAAATAAATATAATTTTAAATATATATATAAAATAAATATTGATATATATTATATTATTATATATTATTATATATATATATTATAATAATATATATATATATATATATATATTGGAAAAAACCCCAAAAACAAAAAATGATTTATTGAAAAGGACTACAGTTTGAATCCACCTGAAAATTCCATCTTTGGTTTTGGGGGGGGGGGAAAAGGAAGGGAGGAAGGGGAAAGGGGGGGTAAAAAAGGAAAAGAGGAAGGTAACAGGGGGGCGGGGCGGGTGGGACCCAAAACGGGGGG
>NW_023641392.1:0-10555 GCF_015228065.2 Penaeus monodon
ATAAAAAAAAGTTTATATAAAAAAATTTTTTTTAAATTATATCCAAATTTTCCCCCCAAAATTTTTTCCCTTAAAATATAAATATATAAAATTTTTTAATATTTTGTTTTACAAAATACCCCCTATTATTAAAAAATATATAAATAAATATAATTTTTTTTGATTATATTAAAATTTTTTAAAAATTTAAATTTTTAATAAAAAAAAAAATTATAATTAAATTAAAAAAATTTTTTCCAATTTTTATTAAATAAAAATTAAAAAAAATTTTAAAAAAAATTTAAAAAATAGATAAAATTTTAAATTTTTTGGAAAAAATTTTAATTATTTAACCATAATATAAATATAAAAATATAAAAATTAAAAATTTTTTTTAAAAAAAATATAAATTTTTATTTTAATTTTAACATTTTAATATTAAATTTTGGTTTTTATAAAAAAATTTTTTTTTATATTAAAAATATATATATATATATATATAATAAAAAAAAATTTTTTTTAAAAAAAATTTAAATAAATTTTTTTATTTTTTAAAATTTTTTATTTTTTTAATTTTTAAATTTTAAAAAAAAGGAATTTAAAATAAATTAAAAAATTTTAATTTATAAAATTTTAAAAAAATTTTTTAATTAAAAATTTAAAATTTTAATAATTTTTTGAAAATTTAAAAAAAACCCCCCAATTTTTTAAATTTTTTTCCCTTAGAATTTAAAAAAAAAAATGAATTTTTAAGGATTGCAAATTTCCAGTAAAAGGTTTTTAAAATGCTTTTAAAAAAGAAATGGAAGGTGGCCCTTATGGGGGGGGGGGTTGGGGGGCCGGGGAAAATTTTTAGTTTTTCCCATTTCCGTGAAAAAGGGGCCCCCCTTTGAGAGCAATCCCTTGCCAATCCACGGCTGGCACCTGTGATAACAAGTGGGGCCCTGCAAGCTTTCTGTGGTATAATGTAAAAATTGTCTTTCCCCGGTTAAACAACTTTTGTTGACATTTAAAAACAGAGCAAACCCTAAAAATCTTTTGGGGTTATTCATATTTTCTTCTTTCTTTCTTTTTGTCATGGAGGTATTTGGAAATTTAAATGGATTTGGATTTTTGGGATTCCAGAAGGGGGTCAGGGTATTAGGAAATGCCAGAAGTGGCCATGGGTATTTGGGGAAAATCCAGAAGTGGCCATGGGTAGTTGGGAATGCAAAGTGGCCATGGGTATTTTGGGAATGCCAAAGTGGCCAGGGGTATTTGGGGTGAAATGCCAAAGGGGGGGGAAGGGGGGCCATGGTATTTCAAAATGCCGGGGAGGGTGGGGGCCTTTAGGGTAAAAATTTTTTCAGAATGCCAGAATGGCCATGGGTATTTTTGGAAGCCAAAAGTGGCCAGGGGTAGACTGAGAAAAGTTTCTACTGCATGAAAGAATAACTCCCTTTGTATCTCTCACTTTCCCATCATCCTCCCTCTCTCCATCCCAAAGAAACCCTCATATTCCATCCTACATACCAGTAATCCCCACCCCTACTGCCATGTTCTGTAATCTTTAACTTCCCGACTTTAACAATACCCATTACTTCCTCAAATTATGACATAAATAAGGGATTCTTCTTGTTTGTATTTATAGTATGTAAAATTCTGTAATAATTTCCCACCCCTTTTTAAAAAGGGGTATTAAACAAAATTATCAATTCTAAATTTTAAAAACTTCCCCCTAGGGCCCCATTCTCTCGTATTTTCAACTAAGAAATTGGAAACTTAAACTCTTCTCACAAATAAGACTTGACCAGATAAGTAGCATAATGAACTTTAAACTACTATATAACATGACTGATAATCTGGCGGACGGGTTTGGGGCTTAACTCATAGCATGAAGAAATATAAAAATAAAACATATGGCCCTACTCTTAAAAAAACACTGATATCCTTGATTTCTTTTTTGAAGCAATTGGACTACTTCGATTTTTATGTTTAAAAACTATCCAATATTATAATTATATATGATATATATATATTATAATTTTAATATATATATTATATATATATTAATATATATATATATATATATATATATATATATATATATATATATGTAATAATATATTATATTATATATATAATATATTTTTAAAATAATATATATAATATATAATATATTATGAATATATATATATTCCCTCCATCAATGTACTATAAGTGAAGTTTCCACATTAAAAATAAATAAAAAATTTCCCATTTAATCTCACGGGATGGCAATCTCAATACAATCTAGCTAAAAGCTTTTCTTTAGTGTTTTTTAAATTATACAGGGGTAATGTGTCGGCCCCTCTCCCCCGGGGGGTTTTGGGGGTTCGCGCCCCCCCAGCGCAAGAAGTTGCAACTGTCGCCTTACTGGGTTACTGCTGTGGCTGGGCACCACAGCGGTAGGACTAGGTTCGGCCGAGTCAGCACCAGCTGACCACATGAGCGATCAGCAGTAGTCAACACAGGTCAGGCTCCCTCTTGGCATAGCCTGGCGAGGCTAAGCTTCGCATATCAGACTTATCCTGTCTTTTAGTCTTTCTCACTAATATATAAATTTAATCTGGTAAGTATTTCTGATAGAAACTGCCCTTAAAGTGCCTGGCCACTAATAAATGTGAATACTCAGATCTACCAAACTCTTTGGAACCTGCTTACAAGTGATGATAGAGATGTGTTTGTTCTGTTGCAGTGAAGCAGAACAAGTTTAAAGAGATTTCTGTTAGTTTCAGCATGTAATTCTCATGAACCGCTGTGGATGGGAAATATGATGATGGCTATGTTGCTTGGAAAAAAGCTAGACACTTAAAAAAGGAAATAAGGAGGAAAAAAAGAGAAAAGAAAAGAAAAAATGTTTATTGTCTCTAGACAATACCAAACCAAAAGGCAATGATCATCATAAGGAAGGATGTTTTCACATTGCTAACTGTCAAGGCTTTGTGAAGTTCAACTGACTAGGCCATTCAGAGCCAAATGTGCACAACTTTCTAATTATCACTTACCAACAGAAATAACATAGATAGCTATACATTATATAATGACTACATTAAGATAGGGAAAATTATGGACATTGTCAGAGAGAGAGAGGAAAAAATACACTCAAATAAATTTGTGAAAGTAAAGAATACTGTCAGAATTAGAATGTAAGCTGGTTGTGGGGAAAGATCCCCTGCCTACATATATACATATATATAAAATATATATATATATATATATATTATATATATATATATATATTATATTATATATATATATTATATATATTTTTTTTTTTTTTTTTTTTTTTTTTTTTGGGGGGGGGGGTCAAAGCCACAGGTTGGGGGGCTTTGGGGTAATTTTTTAGCTTCACACAGCCCCCAACCCCTTACAAATATTATTCCTCTTTTTTAACTTTTTCCCAAAAATTAATATGGGTGAATCTTTTTTATTTTCCATCACAAATATATAAAGAAAGTATTTTAACTGAAATTAATTAACCTCAATATCTGAAGTAACCCCTATTTTCCCCCCACCCCGGGGGTTCCACAAACCTAACTTAACCAAAAACCTTCCAACCGGTGTTCCCCTTTAAACCCCCCTTTCAATCACCGTATTCCCTACACAGGCTCTCCCCCTCCCCAAGGGCTATGAGTTTACCCTTTTGCTTGCTTTTTATAAAGCCCTTTTTTTCCCTTTCTGACATTATCATTTTTTTGGCAGATTATTTCATGTACCCTCGGTGTAATTTTGTAAGTATCATCGATTTTCAGGGGAAAAACTATCAATTATTTTATTGGAAAACTTTTCGTCTTGTCAACTTGAAAAGGGAATTAAAATTAAAATCTTTTTTTGTTCTACCCTTACATGAAATGTTTACCTTGTGCCAATACCAGTAAAACCCTAAAACTTCTACTTTTTGTTTCATACAGAATGTTTGTGAATTCGAAGGTGTACCCCTTTTGTTGGCCAGAAAAACTAACCTACTCTGGGAGGGTGGGTCCCCTTTGTAACTATACCAAGGATCTTAAAAATTTTGTTTTCAATTCAATTAAAGGGCAAAGTTTCCCTTTTGACCATAAGGGTGTTTTTAAAACCAACTTACAAAGTATTTTTTTGTACCAAAATAGTTTATTTCCTTTATTCCTTTATTTTTTGGGATTTTGACTCTGCGGGCAATTTTATGCCCTCTTCCTCAACCTATATAACTTTTCTGAAACCTTTTTTTTATGAAATTTTTTGCTTTAGGGGGCTTTTTTTGGTTTTTAAATTCTATATTTCACCCGTTTGGGGATTTGAGAGGATTCCCTTCTTACAATAAATTTTTTAAACTACCTCAAAACCCCTATTATCCCCAATAGGCCCGAAGGGGGGGAAAAATTTTTTTTTGGAAATTGAAACCTATTTTGGGGGCTGAGAGGGAGAAGGGAAAAGTTGCAACAATATAACCTGTTTTGGTAATTTTTTTACCTCAACCCTATTTCCAGCCCCCCCCTACTATTCAAAAAGTTGGGAGTTTGGGGGATTCCCCATATTTTTCCTTAATACGTGTACAGGGGAGTTGAGGGAAAACCAAATATAAATCATATTAGGGTAATTTTTAAATGGCCCCACCTATTTCCCAAAAACTTTTTTTCTGGGCTCTCGTAGTTTTGAAGGGCAAACCCATTTCCTTCCGTGCAAGTGGTTAGCTAGTGATGAAGTAAAACTTTCAGTTTTTATTATTTGGGGCTAAAATTTTTGGGGGCTCACCCCTAACCTCCCAAAAAAGGGTTTCCCCTTACGGAGAATCTTCACCTCATTCTTTTTTGTTGGGGGGCTCCCTTTACGGTAAATAATGTAATTCTATAAAAATTGGGGGGGTTTTGTTCATTTGTAGGTAAATCCACTTTTTACGAGTACCGTCACATCTACTTATTTTTTGGGGCTTTCCCCATTGATTTCCCTCCGGGGGGTCCCCCCCCAAACCCTGCCCAAAAAAAGCAAAAACCTCCCCTTTACGGGGGGAAAGAGCGTCTTTAAACCCGAAGGGGGTTTTTCCCGCTGGTGTTCATACCCTGTTTTGGGGTTTGAAAAGAATCCCTAAATGCTGCCCAACTGAAAACAGCAATTCGTTTTTAAGTTACAAAAAAGGTCCTCGTTCAAATCCTTTTATCAAGGGTACCACGTCAAAACTATATCTCCCCCTGTTATACTTTCTGTTTCAAATTTTTAATTCACACAAATAAACCCCTCGGAAAAGTAAAAAGGGACAAAATCCTTTCCGGGAACAAGAATAAATTTTTCCAGCTAACCCCAAAATCTACCTTGAAGGGATTGCCCGCTTTTGCACGAATGCTCAATCCAAAATTTCCTTGTCAATACCTAAAGTGAAAGGGACGTTTGAAAAAAGGTAAAAAAACCTTTACGAAAATAAGACAAACTTGGGGGCTTTTTGAGGGGTTAAAAAGCAAAAAAGGAACCCCCAACCCACCAAAACCCCCAGCCCCCCCAAACCAGGACAACACAACCAAAATCAACAAAAAAATACCCCCCCAAAACCCAAATTTCATCCCACGCACACAGACATGGACACCGAGAAAGAATACACCAAACCCAACAAAACCAAGACAACCAAAAACTTTTGCACAACCCAAACAACCAAACCAACCCTTTTAAAAATATTTTTTAAATTTAATATAATTTAGATATTTTACCAATCCAATCATATTGTTAATAAACAATAAAATCAAAAACATAAATAAGAAATCTTTTAAAAAATCAAAATCATATCTATCAAAAAAAAAGAATAGTAAAACCCCACAAACCACAACACCCACAACAAAAACAAACAAACCCCCAACCACACCCCCCAAAACCAACCACCAAACCCAAAAACCCCACCTCCCCGCACCCCCGCACCCCCGGGGAGCCTCACCACCACCCCCACCACACCCCCCCCCCCCCCCCCCCAACACACAACAAAACACCAACACCACACACCCCAACCAAACCCCCAACCAAAAAAAAAAATATATTTTTATATATATAAATTATTAATAATATATATAAACAACTTTAATTACATATTATCACAAATACTACACACATATGTTAATAAAATATTATTATATAATATATAAAATTATAATATTATTATTTTAAATATTTTATTAAATGATATATGTATAACATTTATCATTATAAATATATATTTTGTTATTATATATTTATTAAATTTTTTGTATATATGTTATATATAATTATAAAAGGTAAACCCCCCTAAAAAAATGGGATAAAAATCTCCAAACATCACAAAAAACACAATTAAGCGCGGGACCCGGGGGGGCGCCGCCCCCGTTGGGGGAAAGGGTTTTGCATCATTTATAATTTTAAAGAAATTTGGGGGGATTAACACAATGAAATTTCAAAATTTGTAAACCCCCAAAGATATTTAAAATTAATTATAAAAACCTTCTTTAAAACAACCATTGTTAAAGAAAATTTATCTTCTACACTAATATATATATTAATAATTTATATAAAAAGTATAAGGGTTTACACAATTATAATGTAATATCAAATTGTAAAAAAGGATAAAACTACATATAGTTATATATCTACTTATGTTTTAATATGTATATATACACATATATTATGTAATATCTCCATTTTAATATGTATTTCATGTAATATGTACATATTGCAAAATTTTTTTTTTTAAAAATTACATTAGTAATAAATACATGGACAACATATATGTGATTACCCCTATAATAAAATATATACATATATAACAAATATAGCTATATAAACATATATATATAAATGTAATATATTACAAAACACATATAGAAAATGGGGGTGTATTAACATATAATATATAATATATTTTAATATATATATAATAATATATAAATATATACATTATTAGCTATTATACATATAGCTTATTATATAATATATTTTATATTTTAAAATATAAATATATATATAAAAACAAATATACAAATATTAATATTATACCTTATGTATATAGGTATATTATCTATATATATGTATATATCAATATATGTAATATGTATGTTTGTATGAAATATATAGTATATATTATGGTATTTTTTAAAAGATGTATGTAAATTTTAATATGTGATATATGTGTTTATGTAACATATTTTACTCTGTTATATTTTAATACTGTTATAATGTACATGTTATATTACATGTGATGGTATATATATGTATATGTATACATGTATATATTACATGGCATAGTATATATATGTATAGTATATATGTCATGTATATATGTACGTATATATGTATATATGTATATGAAATAAAAGTACATGTATATATGTAATATTAATAAATATTAATACATTATATATATATTAAATTTTATATATAATACATAATATATATATATTTAATATATATATATATATATATTAATCTCAAGGGGCTAACACATGCATGGCCACATCCCCCTTCGCTTCCAGCCACAAGGATCCCCGGGGGGATCTCCAGGCAGGCCCACGGCCCCTCTAATTCCTCGCGACAGGTCTCCGGCCCCCAAGCCTGATCCCTGGGGTTTCCCCAGGTCTCCCCCAAACCGGGGTTTGTCCGCAGAGAGACAACCTGGGGGCAGGGGCGTCCCAGGGAGACGAGTTAAATGGCCTAAGCCTGAGTTGGGGATCCAGATTAGCAAGTAACAGGGCCCATGCCCGTCTCAAAGTGTAAAAGCCGGTTGGACACGGTCCTGCCCAATTACCCAGATCCGGGAAAAGGGGCTTGTTACAAAAAGGGATCAAGGGAACTCCCCAAAACCTGGATACATCCAGGGTTTTGCTTCCATAGAGCAAAAAATGGCAGACAAGGCCCGAAGGGCATGCACTTGGTCCCTTTTTGCATATTTTTCCGACATCTCCCAAATGCTCTTGTTTAATCAAGTTCTGGCTCCTGTTGCCAGACCAACCCGTCACTGACTTCCCTTTGGGCGACAAACCCCAAAATATGGGTACATACCAAGGTATGTAAAACTCTCTGTAACTTCAACGTCCCGCCGCAAGGGTGGATTTTCTGAAAAAGGGGTTCCCCCAAAAGGGGCCCACAAAGTCCTGAATTTGTTTGGGGCCCGGAGCTTTTAGGGCCCAGGGGCTTTTTCCCCATTTCTAAATCATCAAGAGCCCCCCCCAGGACTCCAAGGCTCAATAGGGGTAGCAACATCGTCGGCAATGTCAAAGGTCTGTGACTTTTATATTTCCTAGTGATGCTCCACACTGACTTTGGCTAGTAGGCTCTGCCCATTATCCAGTCCAAAGGGGTTGAAAAGTGTTGGTGCAAGACACAGCCTTTCCTCACTCCCGAATAAAGGGAAGTTCGACAGACCCCCCCCCACACTTTACCACTTTTTAGTACCAGTATAAAAAGGGTTGCTATTAGGCCAAAAATCTGTGTCAGAAAATTCCCCTCAGTCTCAAGATCTCCCACGTTCCCGATGCCCCGGGCAAACGCCTTCTTTAGGTAATGTAGGTTCAACAAACCCCCAACCAAACTCCCGACGGCTTCCACAAATTTCTCGCCGCTGGGGATTTCGGTCTATTGTGGGCTTTCTAGGATAAACCAAACGCTCCGGTCTCGGGGTGCCTCAGTAGGTGGTTGCGGACCGTTTTAGAAGAATGTGGGGCGAAAACCTTTTCCCGGGATTGGGGCAGTGTAAGCCACGGTAGTTCAAAATCCCAACGACCCCTTTCCCCCCTTCCAGAGGGGGATGACCACGCCCCTCGCAGGCAGGGGAATGGTAACAGATGCCAATGGGGGTCAGGCTGTATGCAGGGCCCCGTCCATGGACACCCCACAGCCTTTTCATTCATGAGGTTTCTCGTGATGGGTGGGGGCCCGGCCAGGGCCTGAGACATCGCTTGCCCCTCCAAGCTAACTGTTGGAGGGTCACCTGGTGCAAAATGTAAAAAACTCAGGCCAACGTTCAAAACCAACCTGATCTGAGATGATCCGTCCCTACGCTTTCAACTGCATCACCCCGTAAGGAAGGGTTTGATTTTCAGCTTTTTCAGGGCTTGGGAGGGAGAGCGAAGGTCATTACCAACCTCCTCAGCAAGTTCCTGATGAACTGTTCCTTTTTCCCCTTCTCAGCAGTGGCCCCCGGCCCCACGCACCATGGAACGAGCAAGAATTATTCCCATTCACCAAGCCTTGCGACACGCTTCAGTGGTCTCTAATGTCTCCAGGGAGAGGAATTCTGCTTACCCCCCGGGTACCCAAGGACTCCTGAGCTGCTTCGATGTTACCGCTTTAAAGCTCCCCCGAAAACTGGGGGCCCTCGGTTTTCGAGTTTGTGAATCGGTCAGAGACTGCCAGGTGAACTCTGGCACATCCTCCTCCCCTTTGTCTTCTAAGTGAAACACATACACACCAAGTATTTATTATACACACAAGTATATATATATATATATATATATAATATTATATTATAATATATATTATATATATAATAATATATATATATACACGTGTATATTATTATAAAAAATTTTTTATATAAATTTTTATAAAATAAAATATATATATATATATATATAAAATATATATATATATATATACCAACAATGTATATAAATGTATTTATACACATGTATATATTACCCATGTTATAAAACATATTATATATATATTATAATTATATTATATATATATATATATATATATATTATTTTTAAATACACAGTATAAAACCAACGTTATATATAAATTTTAATATATAAAAATTATATATATAAAATTATATAACCCCACATGTAATTTTAATTATATATATATATTAATATATATATATATATATTATATAATTAAATAAATTTTATATATACACACTGTATATAAATTAAACACATGTAATAATATAATATATATATTAAATATTATTTAAAATTATATATAATAATATATATATCTATATATATATATATATATATTATATATATATATATATAACATTTTAAAACACACAATGTATTATACACATTGTGTATATTATCACACATTATAATATAAAATGTTAATAAAAATTTTTATATACAAACAAAATAAAAAAAAAAAAAAAAATATATTATATATATATATAATAATATAATATTATATATATCTAATAATATATTAATTTTAATATACAAATAAATTAATTATAATATAACAAAGGGGTTTTAATAACACACATTAATAATATATATATTAATAATAATAAAATATAATATAAAAAAAAATAAAAAAAAAACAACCCCCAAAACAAAAAAACCCCCAAAAATATTTATATAATATAAAAAAATTTTAATTTTAATATTATATATATATTTTATTTTTTATATTAAAAAAATATTATTAAAAATTTATATATATTATATAAAATTTTATATATATATAATATATATAGAAAAGAAAGGGAAAAAGAAAAAAAAAGAAAAAAAAAAAAAAAAAAAAAAAAAAAAAAAAAAAAAAAAAAAAAAAAAAAAAAAAAACCCCCAAAAAAAAAAAAAAAAAAACCCCCCCCCCCCCCAAAAAAAAAAACACACCCCCCCCC
>NW_023641394.1:0-10549 GCF_015228065.2 Penaeus monodon
TTTGTAAAAAAAAAAAACTTTGGATGTTAAAATTTTGGGGGCCCTTTGGGTTTTTTAAAAAAAGGGAAAAAGGGGGCTTGTGGTTATTTTTGCTTCAAATGTTTTGGGTTTTTAAAATTGGTAAAATTTTCCCTTCTTAAAACAAACTGCTACAAATGCATGCAAAAAAACTTGATTTTTTAGGGAAACTGTTTGTGGTGTGTTTGTCCTGTGAATGAATAACTTTTACTAGCGTAGCTATGGTTTTGCATAGCTCTGGAATTTTTGATAAATGCGATTTTTGCATATCTGTGGTGTTAGGACATTGGTGCTTTTTTTAAATGCTATTAATAAATTTCTCTCTTCTTCTTTTTTTCCTCTCTCTCTCTCTCTCTCTCTTTTCTCTTTAATTCTCTCCTCTCTCTCTATATATATATATATATATATATATTTAAAATTATATTATATTATATTATATATTATATTTTAAATGTATTTTTTAAAATTGCATACATTATTCCTTGTGATATAAACAAAAAATTTGCCCGAAATTTAAAAAACTTTTTGAAACCTCAGAAAACCCCAAATTATGATACATCTTATGTGTCTGCACCTTACGTCACAAAAAAAATTTGCATTTCAAATCTTTTTAATTAAAACGTGTCACAGCAACTTGAATGCTTATGATATTAATTAAAAATTTCTCTAAATTTTGGGTTTGCAATTTTACTAAAAAGAAGATACTTATTTAAATCGTCTGTTCTTTTTAATTGCTAGAAAAGATAAAAAAATCCTGAAAAAGAAAAAACTTTTTTTTTTTAATAAAATACTTTAAATTTTAAAAAAACAATCAAAATGCAAAGATAGTTACTCGCATAAAAAAAAAAAAAAAAAAAAAATATATATATATTAAAATATATATATATATTATATATAATTAAAGTTATATGTATTTTATAATGTATTATGTTGTATATTTAAAATTAAAATATATATAATATATATATATAAATTATAGTTATATGTATGTATATAAATTTTAAAATTTTAAAAATATAAAATTTTTTTCGTTATTTTTATTTAATTATTGTATTATTTTATTAAAATTTGTTTTTTATTTTATATTTTTTAAATTTTTTTATATATTATTTTTTTTTTATTTTAGGCCAAAACTGTTGACCCTTTTACTAGCCTTTCTTTTAATATCTTTTCACTTTTGTTGTTTCCTTTTTTTTTTCTGTTGTTTTATTTTGTTGTTGCCGGCTGAACTGTTAATAAAACATATCATGATCACTACTACTGCTAATATTATTTGGGGTAATGGTGATGATAATAATAATACCTAATTTTTGAAAATGTAGAAATTATTTCTTATTTTTAAGTATTTTTAATGATTCTGTAATTTTAAAAATGAACGGCATAGCCCGAGGAGGGAAAAATTAATTTCTTACCATCATCTCGTTATCCTTTTCTTCTGCGTTCACTTACTTCGCTAAGGAAGCCCAACGTAAAGGGGAGCAGAACAGCTATGTCTTTGGTTTTCATCTTCGTTTCGTTGTTGTTTTTGTTGTTGTTGTTTTGTTGTTTTTTCTTATTTTTTTCTTTCTTGTCCCTGTGGAAGTGGGGTTTTCCTCGTAATATTTTTTAAATCCTTATAATTTTGTTATTTAAATTTTAAAAAACCCTTTTTCTTTTGGGGCGTTTTTTGTTTTGTTTTTTTTGAATTTTGACGTGTTTAAATTTAAAGCTATTTTTTTTTCTTTCCCTTTTTTGAGAACGTACATTGAAATCTACTTACGCTTAAATTTGGTAGTTTTTATTCTGTATTTGGGGAATTTTTAATAAATTTTTAAAGAAAATGTTTCCATACAACACCACCGCACACCACACCACCACACACACACACACACACACACACACACACCACCACACACACACAACACACACACACACACAAAATAAATTTTATATATTAAATATAATATAATATATATATAATATATATATATATATAAATATTAAATATATATAATAAAATATATATTATATAATATATATATATATATATATATATATAATATATAAAAGCAAACCAATAAGAAATTACATCTCGCAAAAAGAGAAATACGACAGCGCAACAAATGCAACTTAACGTCGGGTTGAACCCAAATGAAGTTTTCTAGCTTCGTTACAGTATTTTTGGTTGGAAATTGTTGCCAAAAATTTTTCCATTCACGTTTTAGTAACCCGAATAGAGGCAATCCTTCGCAAGCTGACACACAAGCTCAGGATAATATATTAAAAATATTTGTTTTGTTTTGTCTAGGTTTAATCTTACATGTTTTGTGTTAAAAGCAAATCATTTTTGTTTTGAGGAAAAACTGCTAAAATTTTCTGATACGTCGCCATCCCTTTAACAAAGGGTCCCTTGGAAATTTCGACTTTTTTTTTTTTTTGTAATGTATATTTTTAACCCCATCAAAAAACTATACTTATATTCGCCAGGGTCAAGGGCATATATTTAATATTCATGTCACTTTTTTTTTTTCATTTTATCTATTCAAAAAAGGGGGGGAAATAATAAACTAAAATTCATCAACTTACGTAAAAATAAATTCCCAAATCATTTGGTTTAAATTTAAAAGATGAATAAAAAAGGGTAATTTTTTCTACACAGAATGATTGACAGAAACTGTCACTATTTAAAAAATTATTAATTTGCGTTCATTTTAAATTTTCGAGCAAGGTGTCATTAAAAAGCGATTATAAAAATTTAAATTTGTTTATTAAAAATTTTTATTCAGGGAGTTCGTTATGATAAATATTTTTTTAAAAAAAATATTTCATGCGTTTACGATAGAGACTGGTAATTGCATGAAAAATTTAGCTTTTGCTGACACAGATTGCGTCACAGATCCAAAACAGTTTCTGGACTTTTCCAGGCAGTGTATCATAATGAGGATAGGAAATTTTTGACAATAAATGACAATAATTATACGCTTTATGAGTGAAGAGCTACCTTGGTCCCAGCTCTCGCCTAAACAAATTTTGCGGGGTCCTTTTTTCCCTTGTTTTTTCCTTCTTTTCTCATCTCTGTCCATTATCCTCTCTTACCTCATTTTTACTTTTTTGCCGCTATTTTTTTATCTGATCCTATATATAACCTTTTATGTCCGTTTTTTTTTTTTTCTTTTCTTTTTTTTTTTTTCTTTTTCTTTTTTTTTTTTTTTTTTACCTATAATTAGGGAAAATCCCAAAAACTCCCCTCACTGAAAAAAAGTTACGTACCCCATCCTTCGCATATTTTAATACGCCGCAAATGCCCTTTCTTATGCGGCAGAAAATTTTAAATAAATGCGATGAAAATGATGATGAGATGGTAAACTACAAAAACAATAAGGGATTATTTTAAAACTGGGAAACACTTTTTAAAAAAAAAATAATTTCCTAGCAACGTAATCAAAATCTGAAAATTTAAATCTTACAATCCTTTCAGTTTTATAAATAAAAAAACACAAAAACCTAAAGCTTTAATATAAAAGGGCAATGAAAGAATGATTTCAATAATGATACAACAGTGGTAGAAGATGAGTGGTGTGGTGTGTGTGTGTGTGTGTGTTGTGTGGGTGTTGTGTTTGTTGGGGGTATGTAGTGTTGTGTAACCTTGTTTTTACCCTGTATTCACATTTATGTGTATGTTTGTGTGTGTGTGAATGATTGCAAGTATGTATAAAAAATTTTACATATATCTTTTTTTTTCACAGATAATTTTCTCTATTTCCCTTTTCCTTTTCGCAAACCTATCTATAGGGGCTAAAGAATCTTTTTTTTGTATTAGTAATACATTTTCATTTTTTTTTTCATCAGCTGAGGGACCCACTGAGACGTAGCTCGATCCTTTTTTTTTTTTTTTTTTTTTTTTTTTTTATCCAGCTCTTTTTTTCCTTTTATCTCTCCCCCCCCCCTCTTCTTTTTTTTAATTGTGCGGCTCTGGGCCCCCCAGCCCAACTTAATAAGAATTGTGGGGCCCATTGTTTTCGTAACTATCTCCGTAGATAAAAAAAAAATTATTATAGTCGGGGAATGCGTTTAAAATTACATGACATGGTGTAGTAACTGAAATTCAGGTTTCGTAATTTTTGGGGATTTTTTAAACAGTCTTGTTCAAAAAATTATTTGGGGGGGTTTCTAAAAAAACGTTTTTCTGCCTTTTTCGGCTTGTTTAAAACTTGGACGATACAGATAAATCTAAAGCTGGGGGCCCCCTCGGGGGATACTGGGGACTGATGGCAAAGATCGGCCTTTGTCTTTCCTCTCCCTCTCTCTTTACTGCTTATATGTCCCACCTTTTGAAAAAAACGAACGGAAATGAACTGAGAGAAAAAAATCAGCAATAAATCAATGAAACAAATAAGGGGGTACATAACACCATCACCCTCAATTTATCACAAATACACCATCTCTAATATTTATCCGGTTGCCTTCATTGCCAGAAATGTTTCTTCTCCTTACCCCCCTTCCTTGCCCCTCATTCCTCTGACCTGCGTATAGGTGTTGTTTTTTTTTTACGTGGGTTTTAACCCGACGCAAATTCTGATGTTAAGTATCGTGTTTTTTTTTTGATGAAATTTTTTGGTATTAAGATGGAAAGTTAGAAAATTTTCTGTATGTGAAAGATTATAACGTAAAATGCTGAAACAAACTTCAGCCCTATGCTGGGAAACCCATTTGGGATTCATATCTTACGTGCAAGAAAGCTTTCTGTATTTGTTTTCTTCAGACATACGGGAAAAAAGGTTACAAGGTGTGTGTATGCATGTGTGTGGGGTGTGTGTTTGTGTGTGTGTGTGTGTGGGGTTGGTGTGTGTGGGTTTTTTGTGTGTGTGTGTGTGTGTGTGTGTGTGTTTACCTAAAAACTTATTTATATATATTTATATATATATATATTAATTTATATATTTATATATATAAATATATAAAAGAGCTTAGGTCACGTGGTGATTAGGGGTGGGGGCGACCGTAATATTCATCGCGACGTTTTTGTTGTTGGGACTATAACGCCCCTTCTACTCTTCCCTTTTGTCATCTTTTCCTGTAGGTCAGAAGAAGAAATATAACGAAAATTTTTCTTCGGTAATCCTTTTTTCCCTTTTTTTTCCCTTCGTTGTTCTATTTAATTTCGTCGACAGAACCCCCAAAAAAGAAAAATTCGTACATGATAATTGACTAAAAAAAAAATATTGAAAATAAATCTTTCCTTTTTCAATATAATTTTTTAATATGGTGGAAGCGTGGGCAGGGGCTAATAGGTTTTGGGGGTTTGGTTGCTCTTTTACAAACTGAAATTACACTTTTTTCTCTAGAAGTACAATTACGACTTTGCGATTCGCAAAAACCCGATTTTTTTTGAATTTTTTTTGATTATTTTTCCCGGGCAAAAAAATTTAAAAGGGGAAAGTATATTCCTTTTGTTTCTTTAAACCAACATTCTTTCGAAAAAAATCTCGGTTTTATGAGGATATATTAGGATTTTGGCGTTTCTGTAAGGGGCTGTTTTGGCCAGTTTTGATTCTCTTGTGAATCCTCTTCGTATCCATTTAAAGGTTTATTTTCCTGCTTTTATGAAAACAATTCAAATAAAAAGGGCTGTATTACATTTTTTTTTTTTCTTTTCTGAGTCAATCAATTTTTACAAAAGGGAAAACGTAAACACGATTTAAAGAAAAGAACCTATCATACGCCCCGAAAAATTCGATCAACGCCTCACTTGGAGTCGAAGTTACCCCCAAATATTTTATAATAATGAATACAAAAAATGTGTTTGCATAATGTCACACAATTTTGAAAATATGATGTGTGTGTTGTTGTGTGTGTTGGTGTGGGTTTTGGTGTGGTGGTGTGGTGTTCATATATCACATTCTGTGTGTTTGTGATTTCGTTGTATTGTGTGTGCGTACGTGTGTAGTACGACACCACACACACACACACACACACACACACACACCACACACACACACACACACACCCCACACACACAAACCCCACACACACACACACACACCACCCTCTTCATTTGGAAGGGTTTGGGAAACCAAGCCCGCACTAATGATGATGAAATAAAACCATTTTTTCTACAGAGGCAATTATAATAATTAGGCTTATCAAAAATAAAAACATAAAAATGATAATAATGATCTTCACCACCATCATCATTACTACTGTTTTATCATTATCATCATGATATCATTGTTTGTCATTGTAATTTTATTTTTATTTTTGTCATGGATCAAAGGTATTATCTTTTTCATTATTTTCGTATTTAGCTTTATCACATCATCTTTTTAGAATTATTACTCCTATATTTTAAAGTCATGGTTTTTCGTCATCATCCCCATCATATCACCACCTCAAACCGCCACATCTTATCACAAACACATTATGATCTTTATTTTTCATCACTGTTATTATTATTTTTACTATTTTTCATTTTTATTGTTTTTGTCATTGTTTCCATTTGATTATCATTTCATATCATAAATTTTCTTTACTTTTAAGTTTTTTTATCACCTTTTACTGTTACTAGTTCTATTAATATTACACTATAATCTATCATCTTTTATTCTGACTAAACCTTTATTCTAATATTCCATTACCATGAGAACATCGTTACATCGTTATTACTGTTATTTCATTTTTAAATTTCCTTTTTTTTCATTTTTTATCAAAATGAAATATTCAAGAAGTTAAAGAAAAAGCACGCAACAACCCCAAAAAAAGCATTTCTAAAATATTATACGTTCCTTCACTTGTATCCATTTTAAATAACATTATCAAAGTTCAAACACTAAAAGTAAACCCAAGCTCATCAACCCCGACGAAAATTTTTGAAAATAATCCTAAAATAAAAATTATCTTAAAAAAAAATATTTTTGTAAAAAAATTGGTTGTTTATTTTCTTTTAAAGATAGATAATTAGGGGTGGGTAGGTAAGTTATAGATAGATAGAGAGAGAGGGGTAATACATGATGATGATATAGCTGTAATATATAAAAATTATATTTTCCATACATACATTTCCAAAAAACTTATTCGCTGTGATTTTCGCTTTTATCTCTCTAGATTCTCTTAAATTATATCAAATTGGCACGTGATTTACGTATCAAAACGCACATTGATATCGTATTAAAAATTGAACGATTTTTATGTGTTTCAACAAATTCAGTAATGTTAATATATATATATATATATATATAAATTTATATATATATATATATATATATTATAATTATATATAATTTTATATATATATATATTACATATATTTTATTATGTATATATATATTTTTATATATATATATATGTAAATTTTATATAATATATATAATATATAATATATTAATATTATACATACATAAGGATTTTATATACAATATATATCACTTTTATATACTATATAACTATACCATATATTCCTTATATATCATTTATACATATATAACATATATTCACAATATATACACATATATAACATATATACCAATATATATACACACATATATACACACATATATCATATATTCATATATATATATTATATTTTTATATAATTTTATATACATACATACATCATAAGGGATTACATTTAAAGTAAATTTTATACATTATATATATAAAATATATAATATATATATATATATATATAAAAAAAAAAAAAAAAAAAAAAAAAAAAAAAAAAAAAAAAAAAAAAAAAAAAAAAAAAAAAAACATAAAAAATTTTAAACATATATCATTAAAAATATTAAAATATATATTTAAAAATTTTATTTTTAAAATTTTTTATATATAAAAAAAATTTTTTTTTTTATATTATAATATTTTATTTTGTAATATTATATTAAAATTATATATTATATATTTATATATAAGGGGCCGCGGGGGGCCAAAGGGTTTTAGACTCGGACTAAAGACTGTCACGACGGCAATCTGAGTTCGAGGGTTCGAGTCCCGCCGCGCGTTGTTTCCCCTTTGGGGCAGGAACTTCACCTCGTTTGCCTGCGACCATGGGTGGCCAGCACTCAAGCAGTGCCGGGGTAATAAAATGGTGATCGAAAAAAAAAAAAAAAAAAAAAAAAAAAAAAAAAAAAAAAAAACCCTGGGGGGAAGGCAATGGAAAACCCCGTCAAAATTAAAAAAAAAAAAAAAAATCATGGGAAGCCCCTGATCGTAAAGGCCCGCGGTGGCCGAATTTGAGTATGGGACTCAGACGTCCGAGGGAAATCTGAGTTAAAGGGGTTCAATCCCCCGGCCGGGCGCGTTTTTTTCCCTTTGGCAATGAATTTTCATCTCGTTTTCCTACCTACCACTGGGGCGGGCAAGCCAGCCCAAGTAGTGCTGGTCCCAAGCCCGGAAAAATGAGAGAATGTTACCTAAAGGGAACACCGGCACTCTCCGTGGAAAGGAAATGGGGGCCCTACCACGTACTCACTCCAAGAGCATCACAAAAATAAAAAAATAAGTACATGCGTGACCCCGGCGGCTCAACATGAACCCACCGTTAAAAGAAGAATATTATTTTATATATATTATATTATATATATATTATATTTATATTATAGTAGATAGTAGATAGATATAGATATATAACATTTATATATATATATAATTATATATATTATATATTTTATATTTAATACATAAAATTTTGTGTGTGTATATAATATATTAATATATAATATATTTATATATTTTATATATAATAGGGGTATATAAATTTATGCATAAAACAAAAGGGGGTAATATACATTAAAATTATATTAATAATATATATATATATATTATTATTTATATTATATATAATATCCCATGATGTATGTTGTTAAAATTTTTTATATATATATTTAAATTAATAAATGTATTTTATATAATATATATATTATATATAAAATTTTAATTATTTAAAATTTTATAATATATCCACACTTATATATACAACACTACACACACATTGTAAAAAAAAATATATATTTTTTTTTTTCTACTATGTGTGGTTTGGGGTATTGTAATAATATATATATAATATATTATATATATAATATTAAAAAAACACGCCGCGCGCGCACGCACACCGCCCCCACCACACACCACACCACACACACACACACCCCAACACACCACACCACAACCCAAAACACCACACCACAAAACCACCACGCACCATGCACACACACACAACCCCCCAAACAACACAAACACACACACCCCCACACACACACGCACACCACACAACACCACGCAAACCCCCGCACGCACCACCACACACAACCCACACACCCAAAACCCCACACACACCAAAAACCACACACACACACACACACACAAAACCACCACAACGCGCGCGCGCACCACCACGCAACACCCCACACACACCACTACACCAACACGGGGGTTTGGGAGGGACCCTGGTTTTTCTGTCTTTCCCCAAAACCCACATCCTCCCTTGAAAAAAGGTGCTGGGGAGGGGGTTCTTCCCCCCAACCAGTGCACTAAATGTAGATTATTGGGGAAAGGTTGGTCTACCTGAAGGGAAAGGGGACGGGAGAAATAAAGGGAAGACCTTGGCTCATCAACCTGGGCAGGAGGGAAAACCATCAAGAATCCCGTAAAAATTTGCTAAAATCTGCGACTTCCCAAACTACCCGTCTAGGGAAACGCATGGAAGGTAACAAGGTAGTACCCCCCCTGATCGAAAAGGAGGTGAAGGCATGAAAACCGACTTTTTACGATTGTAAATGAATCCCCTCAACCCGGGAGTAATAGGAGTAGGGGAAATTATGATGACAATAATAACAATGATGATAGCAATAATATTTGAAAGTCATGGTGATGATGATATTAATGGCGATGAGGATAATGATAATGGATGATGGGTTTGGGGGATTAGATTTTTTTTACCATATAATAAAAATTTATAGTGATGAATAAAACAAGATAAAATTCATGTGATGGTGATATTAACAAAAAAACAAGGTTTTTAGTTATATTTGCTTTTTTTTGATTTCCTTAAATTTTTTTCTATATTTGCACCCCCCAAACCCTTGCCCTTGTTTCGTGGGGGGCTTAGGGGCGGAGACTGGACCCAATTTGGGGGGCTCCCCAACCTTGGGGATTTAGGCCCCCCGATCAACAATTTTGCATGGGCTTTATTTTCCTTCCCACTTTTCGTTTCTTCCCTTCACCAAACCCTTTGCTTCCCCTCCCAAGGGGTTTAGAGCCGTGCTGAAAAGGGTGAAAGGGTGACTTTTTTGCCCTCCTGAACGGCCTGAGGGAGCCTGGCACGGTATTCCCTATTTTTTTTATCTAGCCCCTTCCCCTCAAGGGACCCTGAGGGGGGGACTGTTTTTTAAAACCCCAACTATCCGGGTTACCATGGCCAGTAATGAAAAATTATCCCCCCTATTAGGGGAATGAAAGGGTTGCCCCCTTTATCAATAGCCCCAAAGATGTAAAAAAACCCACCCCCCCCCGGGGTTCCCCTGAAAAAAAACCCCCAAAAAAACCCCCCGGAAACCCC
>NW_023641395.1:0-10548 GCF_015228065.2 Penaeus monodon
TTATTTATTATTAACTGCAATAATTGCAATAATAATGATAATAATTGCAATAATGATGATAATAATTGCAATAATGATGATAATGATGATGATAATGATGATAATGATGATAATGATGATAATGATGATATAACGATAATAATGATGATAATCATGATAATAATGATGATAATAACAGGAATTGTGTCCATATATAATAAAAAAGGTAAAAGAAAAAAAAACCCATAAGTCGAAAAAGCGGCAAAATCTAGCGAAATATAGCCTTTTGAAAGTAGACTCCAAAATGACGTTTTTTCCATTCATTTGATGATTTTGACAATTATTAGGGTAATAATGATAATAATTACCAGAATTCTATTAATCATGACAATAATGATGATAACAGTGAGAATAAAGAGAATTTGGATAACATTTGATGATTATTATTATTATTACTATTATCATTGTTATTATCATTATTATTATTATTATTATTATTATTATTATTATTATTACTTTAATTATTAGTATTATTGCCAAAAAATATATTATAACTGTAATAATAACAATAATAATAATAATAAGTATAATTATAATAATACTAATTGTTATAATATTGTTATTAATATTATTATTGTTAATATTATCATTATTATTATTTTTACTGGTAGTATAATTGTATAAATGATTATTATAACAGTAATAATTACAGTAATAACGATATTAATTGCAATAATGATGATAATGATAATGATAATGATGATAATGATGATAATGATGATGATAACGATAATAATGATGATAATTATGATAATAATGATGATAATAACAGGAATTGTGTCCATATATAATAAAAAAAAGGTAAAAGAAAAAAAATCCCAAAAGTCGAAAAAGCGGCAAAATCTAGCGAAATATAGCCTTTTGAGAGTAGACTCCAAAATGACGTTTTTTCCAATCCTTTGATGATTCTGGCAATTATTTGGGTAATAATGATAATAATTACCAGAATTCTATTAATCATGACAATAATGATGAGAAAAGTGAGAATAAAGAGAATTTGGATAACATTTGATGATTATTACTATTATTACTATTATCATCATTATTATCATTATTATTATTATTATTATTATTATTATTATTATTATTATTATTATTATTATTATTATATTATTACTTTATTATTAGTATTATTGCCAAAAATATATTATAACTGTAATAATAACAATAATAATAATAATAAGTATAATTATAATAATATTAATTGTTATAATATTGTTATTAATATTATTATTGTTATTATTATCATTAATATTATTTTTACTAGTAGTATAATTGTAAAAATTATTATTATAACAGTAATAATTACAGTAATAACGATATTAATTAAAATAATGATATAAATAATGATTATAAAGACGTTATTTTTGTTATTATTATTGTTATTACTATTATTATTGTAGTTGTTATTAGTATAGATGTAAAAATATATATTATAACTGCAATAATTGCAATAATAATGATAATAATTGCAATAATGATGATAATAATTGCAATAATGATGATAATGATGATGATAATGATGATAATGATGATAATGATGATGATAACGATAATAATGATGATAACCATGATAATAATGATGATAATAACAGGAATTGTGTCCATATATAATTTAAAAAAAGGTAAAAGAAGAAAAAATCCCAAAAGTCGAAAAAGCGGCAAAATCTAGCGAAATATAGCCTTTTGAGAGTAGACTCCAAAATGACGTTTTTTCCATTCATTTCATGATTCTGGCATTTATTAGGGTAATAATGATAATAATTACCAAAATTCTATTAATCATGACAATAATGTTGATAAAAGTGAGAATAAAGAGAATTTGGATAACATTTGATGATTATTACTATTATTACTATTATCATTATTATTATGATTATTATTATTATTATTATTATTATTATTATTATTATTATTATTATTATTATTATTATTATTATTATTATTATTATTATTATTATAATTACTTTAATTATTAGTATTATTGCCAAAAAATATATTATAACTGTAATAATAACAATAATAATAATAAAAAGTATAATTATAATAATACTAATTGTTATAATATTGTTATTAATATTATTATTGTTATTATTATCATTATTATTATTTCTACTGGTTGTATAATTGTAAAAATAATTATTATAGCAGTAATAATTACAGTAATAACGATATTAATTAAAATAATGATATAAATAATGATTATAAAGACGTTATTATTCTTATTATTATTGTTATTAGTATTATTATTGTAGTTGTTATTAGTATAGATGTAAAAATATATATTATAACTGCAATAATTGCAATAATAATGATAATAATTGCAATAATGATGATAATAATTGCAATAATGATAATAATGATGATGATAATGATGATAATGATGATAATAACGATAATAATGATGATAATCATGATAATAATGATGATAATAACAGGAATTGTGTCCATATATAATAAAAAAGGTAAGAGAAAAAAAATCCCAAAAGTCGAAAAAGCTGCAAAATCTAGCGAAATATAGCCTTTTGAGAGTAAACTCCAAAATGACGTTTTTTCCATTTATTTGATGATTATGGCAATTATTAGGGTAATAATGATAATAATTACCAGAATTCTATTAATCATGACAATAATGATGATAAAAGTGAGAATAAAGAGAATTTGGATAACATTTGATGATTATTACTATTATTACTATTATCATTATTATTATCATTATTATTATTATTATTATTATTATTATTATTATTATTATTATTATTATTATTATTATTATTATCATTACTTTAATTATTAGTATTATTGCCAAAAAAATTATTATAACTGTAATAATAACAATAATAATAATAATAAGTATAATTATAATAATACCAATTGTTATAATATTGTTATTAATATTATTATTGTTATTATTATCATTATTATTATTTCTACTGGTAGTATAATTGTAAGAATAATTATTATAACAGTAATAATTACAGTAATAACGATATTAATTAAAATAATGATATAAATAATGATTATAAAGACGTTATTATTGTTATTATTATTGTTATTACTATTATTATTGTAGTTGTTGTTAGTATAGATGTAAAAATATATATTATAACTGCAATAATTGCAATAATAATGATAATAATTGCAATAATGATGATAATGATGATAATGATGATGATAACGATAATACTGATGATGATCATGATAATAATGATGATAATAACAGGAATTGTGTCCATATATAATAAGAAAAGGTAAAAGAAAAAAAAATCCCAAAAGTCGAAAAGGCGGCAAAATCTAGCGAAATATAGCCTTTTGAGAGTAGACTCCAAAATGACGTTTTTTCCATTCATTTGATGATTCTGGCAATTATTAGGGTAATAATGATAATAATTACCAGACTTCTATTAATCATGACAATAATGATGATAAAAGTGAGAATAAAGAGAATTTGGATACCATTTGATGATTATTACTATTATTACTATTATCATTATTATTATTATTATTATCATTATCATTATTATTATTATTATTATTATTATTATTATTATTATTATTATTATTATTATCATTATTATTATTATTATTATTATTATTATTATTATTAT
The DNA here is from genome assembly GCF_015228065.2 of Penaeus monodon. Lineage (NCBI taxonomy): Eukaryota > Metazoa > Arthropoda > Malacostraca > Decapoda > Penaeidae > Penaeus > Penaeus monodon. The sequence goes on from NW_023641395.1 coordinate 3,648, forward strand.
TATTATTATTATTATTACTTTAATCATTAGTATTATTGCCAAAAAAATATATTATAACTGTAATAATAACAAAAATAATAATAATAAGTATAATTATAATAATACTAATTGTTTAATATTGTTATTAATATTATTATTTTATTATTATCATTATTATTTTTTACTGGTAGTATAATTGTAAAAATAAATTTTTATAACAGTAATAATTACAATAATAACGATATTAATTAAAATAATGATATAAATAATGATTATAAAGACGTATATTATTGTTATTATTATTGTTATTAATATTATAATTGTAGTTGTTATTAGTATAGATGTAAAAATATAAATTATAACTACAATAATTTCCAATGATAATGATAATAATTGCAATAATTATGATAATAATTGCAATAATGATGATAATGTGATGATAATGAGATAATGATGATGATAACGATAATAATGATGATAATCATGATGATAATCATGATAATAACAGGAATTGTGTCCATATATAATAAAAAAGGTAAAAGAAAAAAAATCCCATAAGTAAAAAAAGGGGCAAAATCTAGCGAAATATAGCCTTTTGAGAGTAGACTCCAAAATGAAAGTTTTTTTAATTCATTTGATGATTCTGGCAATTATTAGGGGAATAATGATAATAATTACCAGAATTCTATTAATCATGACAATAATGATGATAAAAGTGAGAATAAGAGAATTTGGATAACATTTGATGATTATTACTATTATTACTATTATTATTATTATTTTATTATTATTATTATTATTATTATTATTATTATTATTATATTATTTATTATAATTTATTCATTATTATTATTATTATTATTATTATTAGTATTATTGTAAAAATATATATAATTAACAATAAAATAATAATGATAATAAGTATAATTATAATGATACTAATTGTTATACTATTGTTATTAATATTATTATTGTTATTATTATCATTATTATTATTTTTATTGGTAGTAAGATTGTAAAAATAATTATTATAACAGTAATAATTACAGTAATAACGATATTAATTAAAATAATGATATAAATAATGATTATAAAGACGTTATTATTGTTTTATTATTGTTATTACTATTGTTATTGTAGTTGTTATTAGTATAGATGTAAAAATATATATTATATCTGCAATAATTGCAATAATAATCATAATAATTGCAATAATGATGATAATAATTGCAATAATGATGATGATGATTATAATGATTATAATGATGATAATGATGATGATAACGATAATAATGATGATAATCATGATAATAATGATGATAATAACAGGAATTGTGTACATATATAATAAAAAAAAAATGTGAAAGAAAATAGATCCCAAAAGCCGAAAAAGCGGCAAAATCTAGCGAAATATAGCCTTTTGAGAGTAGACACCAAAATGACATTTTTTCCTTATTTGATGATTCTGCAATTATTAGGGTAATAATGATAATAATTACCAGAATTCTATTAATCATGACAATAATGATGATAAAAGTGAGAATAAAGAGAATTTGGATAACATTTGATGATTATTACTATTATTACTATTATCATTATTATTATCATTATTATTATTATTATTATTATTATTATTATTATAATTATTATTATTATTATTATTATTATTATTAATATTTTTATTATTATTTTTATTATTATCATTATTATTATTTTTACTGGTAGTATAATTGTAAAAATAATTATTATAACAGTAATAATTACAGTAATAACGATATTAATTAAAATAATGATATAAATAATGATTATAAAGACGTTATTATTGTTATTTTTATTGTTATTACTATTATTATTGTAGTTGTTATTAGTATAGATGTAAAAATATATATTATAACTGCAATAGATGCAATAATAATGATAATAATTGCAATAATGATGATAATAATTGCAATAATCATGATAATCATGATAATAATGATGATAATAACAGGAATTGTGTCCATATATAATAAAAAAAAGGTAAAAGAAAAAAAATCCCAAAAGTCGAAAAAGCGGCAAAATCTAGCGAAATATAACCTTTTGAGAGTAGACTCCAAAATGACGTTTTTTCCATTCATTTGATGATTCTGGCAATTATTAGGGTAATAATGATAATAATTACAAGAATTCTATTAATCATGACAATAATGATGATAAAAGTTAGAATAAAGAGAATTTGGATAACATTTGATGATTATTACTATTATTACTATTATCATTATTATTATTATTATTATTATTATTATTATTATTATTATTATTATTATTATTATTATTATTATTATTATTATTATTATTATTATTTTTACTGGTAGTATAATTGTAAAAATAATTATTATAACAGTAATAATTACAGTAATAACGATATTAATTAGAATAATGATATAAATAATGATTATAAAGACGTTATTATTATTATTATTATTGTTATTACTATTATTATTGTAGTTGTTATTAGCATAGATGTAAAAATATATATTATAACTGCAATAATAATGATAATAATTGTAATAATGATGATAATGATGATGATAATGATGATAATGATGATAATGATGATGATAACGATAATAATGATGATAATCATGATAATAATGATGATAATAACAGGAATTGTGTCCATATATAATAAAAAAAAAGGTAAAAGAAAAAAAATCCCATAAGTCGAAAAAGCGGCTAAATCTAGCGAAATATAGCCTTTTGAGAGTAAACTCCAAAATGACGTTTTTTCCATTCATTTGATGATTCTGGCAATTATTAGGGTAATAATGATAATAATTACCAGAATTCTATTAATCATGACAATAATGATGATAAAAGTGAGAAAAAAGAGCATTTGGATAACATTTGATGATTATTACTATTATTACTATTATCATTATTATCATTATTATTATATTATTATTATTATTATTTTATTATATTATATTATATATTATTATTATTTATTATACTTTAATATTAGTATTATGCCCAAAAATATATTATAACTGTAATAATAACAATAATAATATAAGTATAATTATATATACTAACTGTTATAATATGTTATTAATATTATTATTGTTATTATTATCTTATTATTATTTTTACTGGTAGTATAATTGTAAAAATAATTATTATAACAGTAATAATTACAGTAAAAACGATATTAATTACAATAATGATGATAATAATTGCAATAATGATGATAAATGATGAATTGATATGATGATAATGATGATAACGATAATAATGATGATATCATGATAATAATGATGATATAACGGGAAATTGTGTCCATATATATAAAAAAAAAGGTAAAAGAAAAAAATTCCCAAAAGTCGAAAAAGCGGCAAAATCTAGCGAAATATAGCATTTTGAGATTAGACTCCAAAATGACGTTTTTTTCCATTCATTTGATGATTCTGGCAATTATTAAGGTAGTAATGATAATAATTACCAGAATTCTATTAATCATGACAAATAAATGATGATAAAAGTGAGAATAAAGAGAATTTGGGTAACATTTGATGATTATTACTATTATTACTATTACATTAATATTATCATTATTATTATTATTATTATTATTATTATTATTATTATTATTATTATTATTATTATTATTATTATTATTATTATTATTACTTTAATTATTAGTATTATTGCCAAAAAATATATTATAAATTAATAATAACAATAATAATAATAATAAGTATAATTATAATAATACTAATTGTTATAATATTGTTATTAATATCATTATTGTTATTATTATCATTATTATTATTTTTACTGGTAGTATAATTGTAAAAATAACTATTATAACAGTAATAATTACAGTAATAACGATATTAATTAAAATAATGATATAAATAATGATTATAAGACGTTATTATTGTTATTATTATTGTTATTACTATTATTATCGTAGTTGTTCTTAGTATAGATGTAAAAATATATATCATAACTGCAATAATTGTAAAAATAATGATAATAATTGCAATAATGATAATAATAATTGCAATAATGATGATAATGATGATGATAATGATGATAATGATGATAATGATGATGATAACGATAATACTGATGATAATCATGATAATAATGATGATAATAACAGGAATTGTGTCCATATATAATAAAAAAAGGTAAAGAAAAAAAATCCCAAAAGTCGAAAAAGCGGCAAAATCTAGCGAAATATAGCCTTTTGAGAGTAAACTCCCAAATGACGTTTTTTCCATTCATTTGATGATTCTGGCAATTATTAGGGTAATAATGATAATAATTACCAGAATTCTATTAATCATGACAATAATGATGATAAAAGTGAGAATAAAGAGAATTTGGATAACATTTGATGATTATTACTATTATTACTATTATCATTATTATTATCATTATTATTATTATTATTATTATTATTATTATTATTATTAATTTAATTATTAGTATTATTGCCAAAAAATATATTATAACTATAATAATAACAATAATAATAATAATGAGTATAATTATAATAATATTAATTGTTATAATATTGTTATTAATATTATTATTGTTATTATTATCATTGTTATTATTTTTACTGGTAGTATAATTGTAAAAATAATTATTATAACAGTAACAATTACAGTAATAACGCTATTAATTAAAATAATGATATAAATAATGATTATAAAAATACGTTATTATTGTTATTATTATTGTTATTACTATTATTATTGTAGTTGTTATTAGTATAGATGTAAAAATATATATTATAACTGCAATAATTGTAATAATAATGATAATAATTGTAATAATGATGATAATAATTGCAATAATGATGATAATGATGATGATAATGATGATAATGATTATGATAAGGATAATAATGATAATAATCATGATAATAATGATGATAATAACAGGAATTGTGTCCATATATAATAAAAAAAGGTAAAAGAAAAAAATCCCAAAGTTCGAAAAAGCGGCAAAATCCAGCGAAATATAGCCTTTTAAGAGTAGACTCCAAAATGACGTTTTTTCCATTCATTTGATGATTCTGGAATTATTAGGGTAATAATGATAATAATTACCAGAATTCTATTAATCATGACAATAATGATGATAAAAGTGAGAATAAAGAGAATTTGGATAACATTTGATGATTATTACTATTATTACTATTATCATTATTATTATCATTATTATTATTATTATTATTATTATTATTATTATTGTTATTATTATTATTATTATTATTATTACTTTAATTATTAGTATTATTGCCAAAAAATATATAATAACTGTAATAATAACAATAATAATAATAATAAGTATAATTATAATAATACTAATTGTTATAATATTGTTATTAATATTATTATTGTTATTATTATCATTATTATTATTTGTACTGGTAGTATAATTGTAAAAATAATTATTATAACAGTAATAATTGCAATAATAATGATAATAATTGCAATAATGATGATAATAATTACAATAATGATGATAATGATGATGATAATGATGATAATGATGATGATAACGATAATAATGATGATAATCATGATAATAATGATGATAATAACAGGAATTGTGTCCATATATAATAAAAAAGGTAAATGAAAAAAAATCCCAAAAGTCGAAAAAGCGGCAAAATCTAGCGAAATATAGCCTTTTGAGAGTAGACTCCAAAATGACGTTTTTTCCATTCATTTTGTAGCGAGTGAAATGTTGGAGTTTCCCCTCGTATCCGCTGGCCGTAGCCGATGTGGGTGCCCTCTGCGCGGATGCGCAGATATGCAAAATTAGGAATGAAGTGCTAAAATTACAACGTAAATTCAAACATTTAGTATACAGGAACGAAAAGTTAAAACGGCACATGGTTTTGCGCAAGGGAAAAAGGCGCTGTTTGTTTAATTGCCACTGTGCGCTGATGTCACTGCGCAGGTGAAAATGCGCAGGGTATAAACAATAGCAAGGGAACCGCCACTCAGGCCCGAGACTTCAGCGAAGTCAGAGAGAGAGAGACTTTTTTTTCGATATCTTATCTATTTATATTGTGTTCATTTTTATTCTATTATCTTTTCGTATTGTGAGGCGGCGAAACCCGACATCGGAGACATCAGAGACGTCATATATATTAAGGTAATAGTTATTATATTGGTTATGTTCATGTACGCTGCCCCTCCTTCAGTAAAATACAGAACCCGTAACGTTGAGTTTTTCTAGAACCCTTTTTATTTTTTTGTATTTTATCAATCTCAATTTCTTAATCTTACTAGAGTCTTCTATTTCCTTTTTATTTTTGCTTTGTTTTGTCGTGTATGGCCTTGGTTTTAGATTAGTTTAATTAGGTTTTACATTAGTCTTTCGTTGGGTTCCATGGGTTTTATTTCTTTGTCTTACTTTAAAATTAATTTTATTTGTAAGTTTTGCCGGTTTTGAAATCTTTGTTTTACGTAAACCAGAGCCATATCAAGACTGCCTTTAAATATGAAAGCAACACCAAAGATGAATACCTCTGAGGCCTAAATTAAATAAGGAAAAGGCCATACGCTACCAGATCACGTCCTTTTCATTGATCAGACACGAGATGAAATATAGAAAGTACAGCACATTGAAACATGGCGAAGAGATCCGTAGAGTATATCACGAACTAAAGTAAACGCTACAGGTTATTTTTGGTGGCATCGGTGTTCAGGGGGCAGCTTTATTAGCTTTTTGCTAGATATTTTTACTTTATTTTAGCTTTATTTGCACTTTACAAATGTTGCTGTCACCCGACGGACCATCGCAGGCCAGTCAGAGGTAGACATCAGGGTGGGGCTTTCTGTATTTATGTACACTGACTTTTATTGGCTATGTATTACGTTTATTGTATTTGTCGTGCAAGCCTTTTTTTTTT
>NW_023641396.1:0-5000 GCF_015228065.2 Penaeus monodon
TATATATATATATATTATATTTTTTTTTTTTGTGTTTTGTGTGTGTGTGTGTGTGGGGTTGTGTGGTGTGTGGGGTGGGGTGGTGTGTGTGTGTGGGTGTTTTGTGTGTTTTTTGTGGTGTGGGTGTGTGTGTGGAGTGTGTGTGTTTTGTGTGTTGGGGGTGTGGGGGGTGTGTGTGTGTGTGTTTTGTGGGTGTTGTGTGTGTGGGGGGGTTTGTGTATACACACTTTTAAATATATCTAAAAAACTACACACACACAAACACACACACACACCCCACACCCACAACAAAACAACACACACACCCACACACACACACACCCCACACACACACCCCACACACAATTATATAGAAAATATTTATATTTATATAAAATATATAATAAAATATATAAATATTTTTAATATATATATATTATAAAACACATATGCACACAAAAACCCCCCCCACACCAAAAACCAAAAACGTATAATGTTTATATATGAAATTATATAAATATAAATAATATATAAAAAATTATATAAATATATAATAATAATATAAAAATTATATATAAAATAAATAATAGGGATATATTTTATATAAATTTAAAATATATTTTATAATATATATTTTATTATATATAATAATAATTATACTTTTATATGTTAAGTTTTATAAAAAAACTTTTAAATTTTATATATATATTATATATATAAAATAATAATATTATATATATTATATATATATATATATTATTGCATTTATTTATATAAAACAGTTTTTATACATTATTTATGTATTATACAAAAACCCCACACAAAACAAACACACACCACACACATCCCACACACACACACACTAAACCCCACACACACACACACACACACACACACACACACACACCACACACACACACACCCCCCACACACCCCACACAAATTATTTTATATATATATAATATATATAAAATATATATATTATATATTTTAAATTATATATATAATATAATACATATTTTAACAAAACACATTTATTTGTAAATAAATACTTAAACACCACACACACACAAAAACTTTATCAATATATATATATATATATATAATATATATATATATATTTTAAGGATATTTTAAAATATATATTAAAATAATTTAATATATTTTATTAGACACAAAACCACACACCCCCAACACACACAACACACAAACCCCACACACAAAACACCCATCCCCCAACACGCACCCCCACAACACCACACACACACCACCACACACCCACACCCCACACACACCCCACACAAAACACACACCACACAACACAACACCCCACACCACCCCACCCACACACACACACAAACACACCACACCCCAAATTTTTAAAAATATATATAATATTATATATATAATAAAATTTTTAAATAATATATAAAATAATAATTTATATTTTGGGTTATTTTAGATATATATATATATATATATATAATATATATATATAAAAAAATATATAGTTTATATATAAAATTATATAAAATATATATATAGTATATAAAATTTAAAAAAAAATTATATATTTTTATATATATATATATATATTATATATATATATATAAAATTTTAATGCCCTAGGGAGTATATGTATTTCCATATTTCATATATTATATATAAAATATTATAATATATATAAAATATTATATTATTAATATAATTATATATTTTATTTTAATTATATATATAAACAATGGTGACAGATAGACCGACAAACATTTTGCGTAAGACCCTCTAATAAACTTCTTTCTTCACATTTTGGAAATTTTAAATTAAAATAGTGAGGAGGCTTTGGTAATGATTTTATAAGGTGGGGAAAAGTAATGGTGTATTTTTTGAAAGGGTTTGTGAAAAAAAATAAATGAAATGATTTTTTGATTTTTTTTTACCGGGGTGTTTTCTCGGTATTTTTTAAAGTTAAAATTTTTTGCCCGAGTAAGGTTTTAAAATTTTTTTTCCCATTTTTGACAAAAAAAGACAAATAAATTTTAAAAATTTTTCATTTCCAGAAATAGTAACAAAAGAAGTCCTTCACTAAAGGGACTTACGTAAAATTTCCCAAAAAATTTTTTAAAAATTTGAAGTTAAAAAAGAAGGAGAAAAATTTTGCAAGCCCATGTCTGTGCCTCCATTTCCCATATCCCTTTTCCCAAGTATTTTTACCTTTGCCTTTCTTTTTTCGCCCTTTTGCTTAAAAAGTTAATAAAAGTACACAACTCACCCTTTTTGGAGAAGTGAAAATTTTTGACATTTAAAGTAATTTCCCCAAATTACATAAAAGGGAAAAACCCTCTACTCCCCTTGTTATGATGTTGGTATAACGGTAGAAACCTTTTTTCCATAATTTCAATATTTACGTGTCTTGAGTTTGACAGCCCAGGGGGGATAGATATATTAGATAGATAGATGATAGATGTTACATTTTTGTAACATGGTCACTTTCGTATAAATTTTTAGGAACTTTAAAATACTTACTATTACCCACGTCCCCAGATATGTCTCGTGAAAAAATTTTTTTTTTTTTAAACCCTCGACGATGGGATTATTTATCGATTGTTTCAGGGGTGTGTGGTTTACTATAAGGGGGTATCCGTAAGGGGGTCCTTTTATTAGTGACAAAAAGGGAAAAAGTCATGATAAAGTACCAATAACCCAAAAATATTAAAGAGAATACTCACTTTCCCCAGTTAAATCGAAAATCGGTTTTGTCTTCATAGAGATGACAAAAGAATATTTTTTTCCCACTACTTTTACGGTCTACGGACCTAGTTTTTTTGGGGGGGAAAAGTTTCCCGTATGTTTGGGATCAGTAAAATAATGGGTTGCCCGGCGTAAAAGTTTAAAATTTAAAATATTACACGCTGCATGTATTTTCCCAATTTCTTGTTGCCACAAAGAGGTTGGACTAATTTGGGGCCCCCCAAACCCCCAAAAAAGATGTTTCCCCCGGTTATTTTCACTTTTTAAATTTGATTTCAAAATATAAAAATGCCGGATGACGGTTTTCAGTTAAAGAGAAGGTGGGAAAAATGGGTGAAAAAGATTAAAAGTAAAGGAAAAAATTTACAGGAAAAGAAAGGGGTATAGAATGATTGGAGAAAGTCTTTAAAAAAGCCCAAAATGCACGATAAGGCAAAAAAAAAAGAAAGATAAGGTGATATAACGAGCGGGGGTTTTTTTTCGATAAAGGAAAATAACCCTATTTTTTCATAGTTCAACAAAGTTTTTTCCCCTTAACTCGGGAAATTTCCCGATATTTAAAAGAGAAAACCCATCTTTGCCATTTTTAGATAAATAAAACCTTGACTTACCTTATGAACGAATCCCTTTTTAAAGATGCTAGAAAACTTTTTCGCCAACTTTCAACCACAACAAAGGGTTAGAAAACAAAACCCGTTCGAAGAAAAACCCAAACGTCATCATTTTTTTTTTCTTTGAAAGTAGCAAAAAAAAACGGGCTGTCTACTGGGGATTTCGGGGAACTTGTGGTTAAAAGTTAGAGTTCAGGTTTTTCCCAAAAGTTGGTTCCCTCCCGCAGTCAAATCGGCATGGGTCAGTCCCCCGAGAACAAGGAAAGATGGATTTTTTTTTTTCCAGGGGGACAATCACAAAAACTTTTTTTTATAGGATACAGCAAGGTTTTGCAAACCCCTTCCCACTTAACAACATGGGAAAAATACTATTCTTTTAAAATATCTTACAGACATACTAAATACATACCTAATACCTACATCATACATACATACATACAAAATACATACTACATACATTATATCATACATACATACAACTACATACATAAATACCCAAAATATATATATAATAACATGCATACTACATATATAAAACACAAATACATATCCCCAATTTTTTAAATTTTCTGCCCACTATCGCTATCTGTATATACATACAAGTACAACACACAAACACACACACCACACCACACACACACCACACACACCCCCACACACACACAATACCAAAACACACCACCCCACACTCACATACAAACCACATACACACGCACCCCGCAAAACACACAGTCATTTTTACATGTATAATATAATTTTATATTAATATATATATATATATTTTATATAAATATATATAAAATATAATATAGGGGATTTTTTAAATATAATATATATAAAATATAAAATATATAATATTTTTATATATTTATATATATATAAAATATATGTTTTTGTGTGTGGGTGTGTTTGTGGTGTGTGTGGTGTTTTGGGGATGTGTGTGTGCGTGTGGTTTTTGTTTTGTGTGTGTGTTTGTGTGTGTTGGTGTGGTTGTGTGGTGTGTGGTGTGGGGGTGTGGTGTGTGTGTGTGTGTTTTGTGTGTGTGGAGTGTATGTTTTGTGGGGGTGTGCGGGTGTGTGGTGTGGTGTTGTGTGGTGTTGTTTTGGTGGTTGTGGTTGTGTGTGTGTGTGTGTGTGTGTGTGTGGGTGTGTGTGTCCCCGGGGTGTTGTGTGGGGTGTTGTGTCTGTGTGTGTTTTGTATTTTTCTATGTTTCACACACACACACACACAAAAAACACACAAAACACACACACCCACACACACACACCACACACACACACAAAACACAAACACACACAAATATTTTAAAAATATAATATATATATATATAATATATAAAATAAAATACAATTATATATACCCACATGTGTATTATATTATAAATTTTATATAAAAATATATATAATATATATAATTTTATATTTATTATATAAAATGTTATAAATATGTACAAAACATGTGTGTGTGTAGGGAGTTACACAAACAACACACACACACCACACACCCCCACACACACACACACACCCCACACACCCACAAAAAACACACCACCCAACCCTATATTATAATATTTTATTATATATATATATATTTATAATATATAATATAATTTTAATATATATATATATATATAATATAATATATCCCGCGCATGAAAACCTC
>NW_023641396.1:7500-10548 GCF_015228065.2 Penaeus monodon
CAAACATATATATAAAACGTATATATATATATATATATATATATATATATATATATATATATATATATACAGAGAGAGAGAGAGAGAGAGAGAGAGAGAGAGAGAGAGAGAGGGAGAGAGAGAGAGAGGAGAGAGAGAGAGAGAGAGAGAGAGAGAAGAGAGAGAGAGGGAGAGAGGGAGAGAAATATATATGTGTTTTGTGTGTATATATGATAATGTATACACACACACACACACACACACACACACACACACACACACACACACACACACACACACACACACACACACATACATATATATATATATATATATATATATATATATATATATATATATATATATATATATATATATATATATATATATATATATGTGTGTGTGTGTGTGTGTGTGTGTGTGGTGTGTGTGTGTGTGTGTGTGTGTGCATACACACACACACTAAGAACATGGGTGACATATCTTTTATGTATTTTCATACATGACTTCCAACAACAAGTATCGACCTACACACGCATAAGCCAAGGCAACAGACAACAAAGAACTTTCCCGGTGCACAGACAACAAGCAGACGTTTTCATTTAATTTGTCTCCGTGCAGTCTGGCAGTGACGGCAACCACGCGACAGAGGAAATTCACCACCTGTAAATGTCGACTACAGATGATCCGCCCCTGACATCGTTGCCATAAGATCCCTGTAGCTGTAACTCCCTCTCGATTGCGTTTCTCGGTAATATAAATTCAACTGTTTCTGTTTCCGCATTTTTTTTAATGATTGTATAGATGGATCGTCATATTTATAGTCTCTCTTGTCCTCACACAACATACTATCTCTCCATCTCTTCTCTCTCTCTCTTCTCTCTCTCCTCTCTCTCTCTCTCTCTCTCTCTCTCTCTCTCTCTCTCTCTCTCTCTCTCTCTCTCTCTCTCTCTCTCTCTCTCTCCTCAGTCGTGATTTATTTCTCGTAGAAGTAGGACGTGTTTTAGTGCTGCCCACAGTCGTGAGAACCAATCCTGTGTTTACCCGCCCCCAGACAGGGAGCGGGTGAGGTGCCTCTGACCCTCCAGCGTTGTGTCACCTCCTCCTCGGTGTCAGCATGACTAGCGTTGTCATATCGGAGCCCCATTTCCGACTAGAAATGGAGGATAAAAGTTGTACCTCGCAAGGACATGTTGCAAGTGGATCCCATAAGAAGGAAAGAAGTGAAGGAAGGGTGGACATGAGTGACGAGCGGAGAAGAGGGAACCGCAACAGGAATCAGCATGTCGATGTAAATGGCAGGAATCTATTGCTCTCCCCACAGGACTGCGCCATGAGTTTCCTGGAGAAATTAAGGTGGGCCATGGAACTGTGCCGGGACCACCGTGATTCGAGCCACTTATGAAGGAAGGCAGAGGAGGTCGTATCTCATGGTACGGGCAGGCGAGGCGGAACCTGACGACCCAGGGATACAAGGGGACAGTGATGACTGTCCCAAAGGCTGGGGAAAACTCACTAAAGTGATCATTTTCCGATACCCGACCATACTGGATCCAGACTTTCCACAGTGACCCGTTCTCATGATCTCTCTCGCCTCACATATCAGAAAAGCCATCTGTGCCTTATCTTACAGTAACTCCACTGTCCTCAGCCGACTCAGCCGTGTCAATGACGAAGGACTTTAGAACACGGTAATTCCACCCTTACTGTAAACAATTCCTATGCTGTTATTTTGTTGTCTTTGTGTACAATTACGTCTTGTTTATACTCAAAATGTTCGTTAGAAAATGCTTATTCTGAATCACCATGTTATCGCTATCACTATCGATATTTAAATGTCTTTATTTTTTATGAATACTCAGCATTTCTACTTATCACGAAGCTTTTTAATCTATTAAACACCATAACTCTCTTCTTACATACAACTGTATATAAGGTACCCTTGTTCCTTCACCACGAAACCATCATGTGACCATATGTATCAAAATTTGTGTTCATTCAAATTCTTTCAAGTGTTCCATTATGAAAGGTTTCAAAACGAAGTTTGTTCATAGAAATTTCTGAGCAGTTGAAACAGACCGCTCGCGGAAGCGGGTCGGACAGGACGCCGCACCTCCCTGGGCGCCTCTGCCTTGCCTGTCTTCTGTATTCCAGCTACCATACTCCCGTGTTAATAAAGACTAGAAGCTGCGACAATTTGAACTCTACACATCAGAAACAAACAGGCAGTTCCTTCAGAGAGAAACACGATTCTCACCTATATATTACATTTTCTGTTGGACGATGACAGATTTGTGTGGGTGAAGAGGAACACTCCCATGGGCGTCAGCTCGTTTTCCCTCCTGAAAGGGGTACAGGAGGGTGGCACCAGACGTGGAGCCGCCAATCATGTGCCTCAAGTGTTGCCGATGGGGCCACAATTCTTGGACCTGTCAGCAGCATGCTCGATGCAGGTTCTGCAGGACTCCAGGATCTGCCGAGCCAGAATTGATAAGGGGGAAAGGGTTAAGCCTTGCTGCTGCAACTGTCTCTGGCATGCAGGGCAAGACCACAATCAAAGCTTATTTCGGCAGTTTCCCAGCAAGGAATCGCTGGGTTGCAGGGCCCACCGCGTGTGGCGCCGTTGTCAAAGGGAAGCGATCAACCTCAGGACAACCAACAGGTGAAGGAATGCCGCGGAATAGTGATGCGGATTTTTCTGGAAGGAAGTATCGGCAATCACCCGGATGCTGCAGACAATGATGCAGAGAATGGATGTAATGGAGAAAAAGCTGGCACAATCTATGGACAGAGAAACCGAGGAACAGAAACAGGAAGAGGAGGCTGTCACAGAACCGCCCCCCCCCTCCCCCAAAAATTCAGGAATGGAAAGGAAAATAACAGCGAGTGTAGTGGAGGAACATCCTCTGTGGACTTCAGGTTACTCTTGCTGAAGTGCAAAGATCAGAGAAAAAAGCCTCTTGAAAAAATGGGAAGCTGTGCAAGACGAACGGGGAACCATTCGAGAAATGTTGGAGTAACACTAAGAACATGGGTAACATAGAGTAACCCAGAAAGTGTCACCCAGAT
>NW_023641397.1:0-2500 GCF_015228065.2 Penaeus monodon
AGAGAAAAAAATCAGTAGTTAGAAAGGGAGAAAGTTTGGGTTTTAACAGACAGACAGAATGTAAAAGGGAATAAACCGTCCTTTTGCACTTCTTGTTGAACACACTAACGTAGTGAATTGCCTGTTTTCCACCTAATCATGTCTGAATGCAACTGATCATGAAAAGTAATTCCACCGTTGCAAGAGCATTGGGGGCCATTCTCGTGTAGCCAGGTCGGTCGTTAAACAGACTCTGAATCTGATTTAGTTCTTTATGCTTTTTCGATGGCGTTATTGCTATATCATGCGGGCGGTTTATCTCCACTCGCTTAAAGGTAATTCTTGCTGTAATAATGATGTTGTGAAATGAGGCCACTAAAACAGAACAGGTCTAATATTTTTCGTCATATTTCAAAGAGATGCAAGATTCATCCATTTTCATTTTTCATTTTCTATTTTTTTTCTCTTTCTACACACGGATTGAATATCCCCCTTCATGATTAGTAGTATGTTAATTTTTAACCATGTTTGACATTAATACATGCATTATGCACTCCCACTGTTAACCCTTGTGTTTTGGAAAAAAAGAGAAATGTATGTTTTTTCAATTTAACTCAAGGAAACACACACACACGCACACACACAAACACACACACACACACACACACACACACACACACACACACACACACACACACACACACACACACACACCCCACCACACACACACATCCCCATAGCGTTTCGTAATGCACCGAGTCACCTATATTCACTTCTTGAGGTCGACGTAGGCTTCAAGCAACTCTTGAACGAACTCACGACGGCGTTCCACAATTACTCGAAGCGCTAGGATACGGTCCATTGGGGACTTGCCAGAATAAATCCAGACTGCCCCCGTCCTCTGGTGCTTTAGTAGGTGGTCGCGTACCCGTTTCAGAAGAAAGTGGGCGAAATCTTTGCCTGATATGCTGAGCGTGTAATGCCACCATAGTTGCTACGTCCTAACGATCCCCTTTATATATTACCACGCCCCTCAACATGTCGGGGAATGTACCAGACTGCCATATGGCATCAAATCTTCATGCAAACCCCGAGCTATAGGTTCACCCCCCCGCCTTTAGCAGTTTTAGCAGGGATATCACATATACCTGCGGCTTTCCAACACTTCAGTTTGGAAAACGCCAGCCTAACCTCTGATTAGTGTAGGAGGTTCCTCGCTGATGGGTGGGTCCGGCAACAAGTTTTTCTGATACCATTTTTCATCCAAACTAACTGTTGGAGGGTCTACCTGGTACAACTGCCCCAAATACTCAGCCCTATGTTCACGGACCCAACATGATCTGAGATGATCTGTCCATCCCCTAAACGGTCGGCAGTCATCTGCAAGGAAGGCTTAGTGTTCAGCTTTCTCAGGGCTTGGTAGGCAGGGTGAGGTCATTTACCAAGAAATGGCCTTCAACCTCCTCAGCAAGATTCCTGAGGAACTGTTCCTTGTCTCTTCTCAGCAGTGTCCGAGCCCTACGCACCAAAGAGCGACGCAAGACCTGATTGCCATTCAGCAGAGCTATGCGACACGCTTCAATGACCTTCTGTGTCTCCAGGGAGATATAATTCTGCCTTGCCCTCAGGCTTACGCCAATGGTTTATGCGTTGCTTCAAGTGTTTCGTGCTTGAAGAACTCCACAGAAAAACTTGGTCCATCAGGTTATCAAGTTCTGTGAATTAATCAGAGACTGCCGTGGTGAACCCACGGTCACACTCTTCCTCCCTCAGTCTGTACAAGTAAAATACCCTGGAGTGGCCACTGAGAGGCGAGGAGTTTTGAAGCGGACCCGTAGGTTAGCCAATGCCAGCCTATGGTCAGTGCCACAGAACTCGATACTCCAGTAAACTCCACAGTTCTGAGGATCCTCCATTGCGTGCTAACAATAATGTGGTCGATCTCCCTGGCCACTGTATATATATACATATACATATACATATATACATACAATTACATATATATATATACACACACACATACAAATATATTTATGTGTGTGTATACACACATACACAAATATATATATATATATATATATATATTATATATATATATATATATATTTTATATATATATATATATATATATATATATATATATATGTATATATATATATACATATACATATATATACCCTAATACACACACACACACATATACATATACATATACATACACACATACACATTTATACAAGGTGATATATCCTGACTATATTAAATCAAGCATCAGCTTATTTACATTGTTAGATGCTGTATTATGAACAACGCAAATGCACTTTTGTCAACCTGTTTATTGTTTAATGATCCTTCTCCGTTACGGCTGCGAAGTGCCCATGTTGTATGAATTTGCTGTTCATAGAGCATATTTATGGTACCAATGCTCTGACATTATTTTGTGTAATATGATCTGCACCTGTTCCCATGCATTATGATATTATTTGCGTCAATACTGTAAGGGGTATCCTTCATGACTGAT